>NW_006922213.1:1261565-1267765 GCF_000298275.1 Orycteropus afer afer
GTCATTACTCTGGACCACACTTACTACAAAATAAGAAAACTTCCAGGAAGAGATGTAGGAAAATGATAAATGAACAAATGAATGGAAGGGAGGGAGACACAAAGGGAGGGGGGCAGGGAGGGAAGACTTGACAGCTAGAGAAAGAAAGAAAACAAACAAAATAGGAGCTCCACAAGATCTAGTACAGATTCGTGGATCTCCACCCTTGCTGTGCTGTGTGTGTCTGTTGTGTGTGTGTGGGTGGAGTTTGCTGGAAGAAATGGCTTTTCATCCTGTGTTCAGTGTATTTAAACTGCTCTGTTGGAACATAAATACCTGACACCATACTCTCCTGTTCCCTGCTGTTCCTTACTCAAAAGTAGCCTCTGTTACTCATGTGTGACGATTATAAACCTAGAAGCTAAAATGGTCATAATGACTGAGGACCTTAGTCAATAGACTAGGTCTCCAATAAATAGGAAGAATGGATTTTCAGAATATTCAAAGTCAAATTCTCATACAGTAATTCTCACAGTCCTCTGTGAATACTAGAGTAAGGGAGACCAAGGGAAAACACATATGTGTAATTCCCATGCATTAATAATATCTGAAATAGGATATACAGTATCTCATCTATAAGAAATATCTGAAAAGCATACACACTCTGAAAAGATCTTCAAATTCAAGGAAGCATCTGATTATGTCCAATTGTATAAGTTTACATATCCACACATCACCCAAGGAGTTTATTTGTATGTGTTGGAAGAGCATTAAAAATAATGTTATTCCTTCTAACTTAGTCATTAAAAAACAAACAAACAAAAAACCTATTGCTATAAGTTGATTCAAACTCAAAGTGACCTTGTAGGACAAAGCAAAACTGTCCCACATACTTTCCAAGGCTGTAATCTTTACTGAAGCAAATCACAAGGTCTCCCTCCCACAGAGCCAATGAGTGACTGTGAACCACCAACCTTCTGGTTGGCAGCTGAGTGCTTAACTGCCACATCATCAGGGCTTCTTAACTTATTCATACTGGGGGTGAAACAGTTGGAGGAGAGTCTAATATGTGCCACAGTAAATGGATAGCAATGGTGCCTGAGAAGAAGCAGAGTTGTTCTCCCACAGATTTGTCTCTTATAGAAGGTGGGTCAGAAGTTAGAAGTCATAGCATATAAAATCAAAAGAAAAGAAAAGAAAATCCCCAAAATAGGGAATATACTTCCCAAGCCATAGTGAGATATTTCTTTTCTTTTCCCTGAGAGAAGCAATAATAACCATCATAGGGGCTATTGACTAAGAGGGCATAGATTCTTCTATCTGGAAGGGAAGATGAGCAGAAGCATTCCTATGAAACTATATTTCTTTCACTATTAACAAAGAAATGTCTGACACTAATATATGAATATGAAAAATAGCCTTTTTGCTATTAGATTTGCAAATATTTCTGAGATTATGAATCCATAGCCTAATTTACTGAAGAACCTCAAAAACAAAATCTGTGTATCTTCTGATTTTTATATATTATGACAATAGTAATATAGTAATAACATCAACCAATAATTATACATATTTTGGGGGCTCTAAGACATCTACCACCACGCTTCTATCAGTTTTTTGTACTGTAGTGGCTTGCGTGTTGTGTGAAGCTAGAGGCTATGCCACCAGTATTCCAAATACCAGCAGGGTCACTCATGGTGGACGGGTTTTAGTGAAGCTTCAGACAACCATATGATCTATGATGCTGGGAATGACAAATTAAAGAGGAATGGCATGGTACTCATCATCACAAAGAATGTTTCAAGATCTATCCTGAAGTATAATACTGTCCGTGATAGGATAATATCCATACACCTACAAGGAAGATCAGTTAATACTACTATTATTCAAACTTACACACAAACCACCAAAGCCAAAGACAAGGAAATTGAAGATGTTTACCAACTTCTGAAGTCTGAAATTGACCAAGCATGCAATCAAGATGTGTTGATTACCACTGGTGATCAGAATGCAAAAAGTTAGAAACAAAGAAGAATCACTGGTAGTTGAAAATATGGTCTGGGTGATAGAAATAATGCTGGAGATCTCATGACAGAATTTTGCAAGATTGATGACTTATTCATTGCTTTTTCAGCAACGTAAATGGAAGCCATACACGTGGACTTGACAGATGGTGTACATAGGAATCAGATCAACTACATCTGTGGAAAGAGGTGATGGAGAAGCTCAATATCTTCAGCCAAAACAAGGCCAGGAGCTGACTGTGGAAAAGATCATCAACTGCTAATATGGAAGTTCAAATTGAAGCTGAAGACAATTAAAAGAAGTTCACAAGAGCCATATGACCTTGATTATATGCCTCTAGAATTTAGAAACCATTTAAAGAATAGATTTGATGCATTGAACACCAATGACCAAAAACCAGAGGATTGTAGGATGACATTAAGGACATCATCCATGAAGAAAGCAAAAGGTCATTAAAAACACAGGAAAGGAAGAAAAGACCAAAATGGATGTCAGAAGAGGTTCTGAAACTTGCCCTTGAATGGAGAGTAGCTAAATCAAATAGAAAAAAAAGACAAGATAATAGATCTGAAGAAAAGATTTCAAAGAGCAGCTTGAGAACACAAAGTCAATTATTATAATGAAATGTGCAAAGACCTGGAGTTAGAAAACCAAAAGGAAAGAACATGCTCAGCATTTCTCAAGCTGAAAGAGCTGAGAAAAAATTCAAGCCTCGAGTTGCAATATTCAAAGATTCTACGGGCAACATGTTGTATGATGCAGGAAACATCAAAAGAAGATGAAAGGAATACACAGAGTCACTGTACCAAAAAGACTGGTTTGATGTTCATCCATCTCATGAAGTGGCATATGATCAAGGACCCATGGTATTGAAGGAAGAAGTCAAAGCTCCACTGAAGGAACTGGAAAAAAAATAAAGGCTCCAGGAATTGATGGAATACCCAATGACATGTTTCAACAAACAGATGTCCCTCTGGAGGCACTCACTAGCGTATGCCAAGAAATTTGGAAGACAGCTACCTGGCCAATTGACTGGAAGGGATCCATATTTGTACCCATTCCAAAGAAAGGTGATCTCACGGAATGTCGAAATTATCAAACAATGTCACTAACATTCACACACAAGTAAAATCTTGCTGAAGATCATTCAAAAACAGTTGCAGCAGTACATTGACAACGAACTTCCAGAAATGTAAGCTGGACTCAGAAGAGGATGTGGAACAGGGTATATCATTGCTGATATCAGCTGAATCTTGGCTGAAAGCAAAGAACACCAGAAAGATGTTTACTTGTGTTTTATTGACTATGCAGAACCATCCAATTGCGTGGACCTTAACAAGTTATGGATACCATTGAGAAGAATGGGAATTCTGGAACACTTAAATGTACTCATGAGGAACCTGTACATAGACCAGGAGTGTTTTTTGAACAGAACAAGGAGATACTACATGGCTTAAAATAAGGAAAGGAGTGTGTCAGGGTTACATCCTTTCACCATACTTATTCAATCTGTATGCTGAGCAAATAATCCAAGAAGCTGGACTATATGAAGAAGAATGTGGCATTAGGATTGGAGGAAGATTCATTAACAACCTGCAATATGCAGACAACACAACTTTGCTCACTGAAAGTGAGGATGACTTGAAGCACTTACTGATGAAGATTAAAGACTACAGTCTACAGCTAGATTACATCTCTACATAAAGAAAACAAGAATCCTCACAACTGGACCATGATAAATGGAGAAAAGATTGAAGTTATCAAAGATTTCATATTACTACTTGGTTCCACAACCAACATCAATGGAAGCAGCAGTCAAGACATCAGTCGACCTATTGCACTGACAAATCTGCTACAAAAGACCTCTTTAAAGTCCTAAAGAACAAAGATATCTCTTTGAAGACTAAGGTGCATGTAACCCAAGCCATAGTATTTTCAATCACCTCATATGCATGTGAGAATTGGACAATGAATAAGGAAGACCAAAGAAGAGTTGGTGCTTTTGAGTGGTGGTGATGAGGCAGAATATCGAATGTACCACAGACTGCCAAAAGATCTAACAAATCTTTCCTGAAAAAAAGTGCAGCCAGAATGTTCCTTGGAAGTGAGAATGGCCAGACATTGTCTCACCTACTTGGGTCATGTTTTCAGAAGGGACCATTCTCTGGAGAAGGATATCATGCCTGGTAAAGTGAAGGGTCAGCAAAATAGGGCAAGGCCCTCAACGTGATGGACTGACACAGTGTCTATAACGATGGGCTCAGGTATAGCAAGGATTGTGAGGCTGGCACAGGACCAGGCAGTTTTCATTCTCTTGTATATAGGGTCACTATGAGTCGGAGTCAACTTTATAGCACTTAACAACAACAAGGAAAAAAAAAACTTTTAGAACATTTTGTAATAAAAGAAACCCTTCTTTAAAGTTTTCCCAAACCTTCAGTATGAGCCAAACAAAGTTCATTTCCCTTACAGGACAAAGTAGCCATGCTATTTCTAATGGCCAATTTTTCTGATGAACTCCTTCTCTGTGGTCCCTGCTACCATCTCACATAAGCATTAAAACTCTTCAGCCAATATACTAAGACGAAGCAGAGAAGTGTAGTGCAGCAAGATGAGGAGGAAATACAATGGCAAACAAGAACTTGAGTAATTATTCCCATCAATGATGTGGAAAAAATATTATGCTCATGAATCTTGAGTTCCAAACACAGTTCTAATACATAATTACTTATGTGCCATGTAAGGCCAAGTTACTTGACCTTCCTCTCTCTGTTACAATTGCAAATAAGGAAGGTAGATTAAATACTTACCTAAGACCATTCTATTGTTCATTGACTCATGTCACTTTAGTTTTGTGTATTTCACTGTACATAAATTATATTTCAATAAAATGTATTCTTTAAAAACAGTAAATAAAACAGTAAAGTAAAACATATGTATATGTTTTAAAATCTGTGTGTATATATACACAAAAGTGAAGACTAGAAGAATATGTTAAAAATCTCATCTTCCAGGGTAAGTCCTTTTCATTTTCTTCCTTGTGTGCATCATTTTCTAAATGTCTAAAATAAATGTGTATTATTCTTGAAATAAGGGGAAAAAACTGTTCCATTATTAACTTTCTACTAATTTAATAGTAACTTGTATGTCTGAATTATTACCCTGACCACTCTAAAAATTGCCTGAACATCATTCAACCCCTAGAGAAGTAAAACATAAAAGCCCTTAAAAAATACTCAATCAGGCCCATCATTACCTTTCTTATGTCTCCAAAATATTTTTATATTGCTACTCTGATACAGTCACAAACAGTAGAAAATCTCTGATGGGAAAAGTGTACTGCCACTCTTTAGACCTGATCTAAGGACATAGACTATGATTCACATTGAAGGTCTTCCAAAAAAAGCTTGATTGTTACCAAATTTTAAACAGATAATTAAAGGAAAGCCATATCATAACCTGAATCCGGTATATCATTGCACTATGCAGGTTAACACTTCATCAGTAAGTGCTTCAAGTCATCCTCACTTTCAGCAAGCAAAGTTGTGTCATGGTTTCAATGATGTTCTGTTACTAGTCCAACTTACTGACACATTTTCCCCTAGAACATCACTGACAAGTTTCTTGCTAGGTTTAAGTAAGTATTCCCACATCATTGGATGTTGTTGTTGTTACTACGTGCCATCAAGTCGGACCTGACTCATAGCGACCCCTCCTAGGGTTTTTGAGGTGGTATCACTATGGAAATAGATTGCCCTCCCTTCCTTCGAGGAGTGGCTGGTGGGTTTGAACTGCCAGCCTTCTGGTTAGCAGTCAAGTGCCTTAGGCACTACGCTACCAGAGCACCCTGCATCATTGGATAGAAATAAGAAATTCAAGAACGCGTGCAAACAAAAAAGGGAGTTGAGTGTGAACAGCACTTACAATTAATCAAGGGAGGCATTTTGGCACCTAATTTTTAAAAAGAATCTAAACTGTGAAAAATTACAAGTTCCTGTTAATTATGCATATGTTATATATTCATAAATAGTAGATATGTACTATTATAACATAAAAATCCCTTCATTCAACAGTTTTTAAGTGCCTATTATGAGGTAGGCACTTCAATAGGTCCCGAGTATGTACAGTGTGTATCAACTGTTGTTGTTGTTATGTGCTGTCAAGTCATCTCTGACTCATAGCAATCTTAGGTACAA
>NW_006922213.1:1268480-1269768 GCF_000298275.1 Orycteropus afer afer
CCCACCAGCCACTCCTCGGAAGGAAGGTTGGGCAATCCTACTTCCGTAGTGATACTGCCTCGGAAACCCAAGGAGGGGTCGCTATGAGTCAGGGCTGACTTGACGGCACATAACAACAACAACAACAACAATCCATATTTCAGACTGCAGTCTTTAATCTTCATCAGTAAGTGCTTCAAGTCATCCTCTCTTTCAGCAAGCAAAGTTGTGTCATCTGCATATCTCAGGTTGTTAACGAGCCTTCTTTCAATCCTGATGCCACATTCTTCTTCATATAGTCCAGCTTCTCAGATTATTTGCTCTGCCTGCAGATTAAATAGGTATGCTGAAAGGATACAACACTGACATGCCCCCTTCCTGATTTTAAGCCATGAACCAACCCCTTGTTCTGTTTGAAGGACAGCCTCCAGGTCTCTGTACAGGTTCCTCATGAGTACATTTAAGTGTTCTGGAATTCCCATTCTTAATGTTATCCACAATTTGTTATGATCCACACAATAGTATGCCTTTGCATACACGATAAAACACAAGTAAACTTCTTTCTGGTATTCTTTGCTTTCAGCCAAGATTCATCTGGCATCAGCAATGATAACCCTCACTACATGTCCCCTTCAGAATCCAGCTTTCATTTCTGTAAGTTCTCTGTCAATATACTGCTGCAACCATTTTTGAATTATCTTCAGTAAGATTTTACTTATGTGTGATATCAATGATATTGTTCAATAATTTCAACATTCTGTGGGCTCTCCTTTCTTCAGAATGGGTACAAAAATGGATGTCTCCCAGTCAGTTGGCCAGGTAGCTGTCTTCCCAATCTCTTGGCATAGCCAAGTGAGTGCCTCCAGCATGTCTTCCCTTTATTGAAACATCTCAATGGGTATTCCTTCAATTCCTGGAGCCATGTTTTTCACCAATTCCTTCAGTGCAGCTTTGACTTCTTCTTTCAGTACCATTGGTTCTTGATCATATGCCAACTCCTGAAATGGATGATCATCTACAAATTCTTTTTGGTACAGTGACTTGGTGTATTTAATTTATCTTCTTTTGATGTTTCCTGTATCATTCAACATATTACCCATGGAATCTTTCAATATTGCAATTTGAGGCTTAAGTTTTTTCCTCAGTTCTTTCAGCTTGAGAAATGCTGAGCATCCTTCCCTTTTGGTTTTCTAACTCCAGGTCTTTGCACATTTATTTATTATAACTAACTTTGTCTTCCTGAGCTGCTCTTTGAAGTCTTCTGTTCAGCTCTTTTATCTTGTCAATTTGTTCACTTGCTTTAGCTACT
>NW_006922213.1:1271703-1295601 GCF_000298275.1 Orycteropus afer afer
TTTTTTTTTTTTTTTTCCAAAGGAAATTAGAGTCTAAAGTCAATGGGATGAATATGCTTATGTTGGACTCCCATCTTTGGATGTTAAACCTTAAAGTTTGTTCTTCCATAAATCTTAGTGGTAACACCCAAATATTTTGCCTGACATTGCAATAAATATTTTACTGGCTTATTTTTGTGACCACAAGTAGAATGTTTATGTGTCACATTGAAATAGGTAATATATAACATAATTTCAAATGTATGTATGTAAAAGTTAAACATGATAAGTCAGTTTCTTCCATTCCACCCCATATCCTAGCTATATAGATCCCCTTTCTAGAAGGAACAATTGTTATCAGTTTTGCTATTCTCCATGAGCTCTTCAATGAATAGCCTATCATGTAAGCCCTCTCCCCTTTCACACAAATGATAACATGTCATATACATAGAACTACACCTTGCCTTTTTTACTTAAAATGATCCTAGAGATAAGTTTATATTTATAGAGGTGACTCATTCATTGTAATACTTACATGATAATACATTGTATGAATGCATCATAATTTATACTACCAGATGACTACTGGTGTACATTTAAGTTAAAATAATAGTTTTAATTAAGTAGAAGCCAGTTGTCCTCACAATGAGTTTCTTTTACAGAACCACCTTGGATTAGCATCTCCCACACTGTGACTAAGCTCCTCTAAAAGCTTGAAGGAAGTCCCTAAGAAATTTGTGATTTATTTATTTGAAATAAACCAAAGCACCCCTTTGTCCTTGGCCTTTTGCAAATCTACCTTTTACTTTCTTACCTCCTCATATTCCCTCATGCTCTTCACTAGAAATACATCCTTTTTTAATTTTCACCAACTGTCAGAATTCTTCCTGTTAAAATTGAACTATGAAATTCCATTTATTTCATTTAGCTTTCCACTATGACCTCCCTAAGCATATACTCGGAGGTGATTTTTTTTTTTTTCTATATTGATTTCCTTTCGAGATTTATTTGTAACTTTATGTCATCTTGAATTACAGTTATACAGGGAATGATAATACATGTCTCATCTCATGTGTAAGACTGCAAGTTCCTTGCAGACAGGTAGTATATGAAACATAGGATTGCCCTCTACAGGACTATCAAAGGGCTTTGCATGAATTTGTGATTAATGAATCTGTGTTGCAAAAATATATCATCAGGGTGCAACCCCATTGGATTCTGTTAGATTATAACAGTACACTTAACTAGAGGTCAATATCTATGACCACCACTTCTGGCTCTGAAATTACTATTAGGCATATTAGATTATTTAAACTCTTAAAGATTTTACATTAAAAAATGGGAATAAAATGTCTGTGTTCTCAGTATCACCACCTTGTTATGAGAATCAAACAAATCAGCAGTTGCATAAGAAGAAAATCTCAGAATTAAAAATACTGTCAAACATACCATGATACATTGCTTAAAATATATGTCAATAATACCCTAGAGAAACAATCAACTTGTACATGAACATTTTTAAAGGCAGGAAAGTCTCCATCCAGTACAGAAGTCCATTTTATATTTGTGCAGCTCTGAATAGTATTAGTAAGAATGCCTGTACACTGAAACTCATGATATCATTCTACTTGATAATGAAAATTTGCTATATCTGATTGGTGATTGATTTCCAATCTCTGAAGTAGATTCTTGCTGGTTTTTTTGTTAATTTCCTAGTAACTCAACCCCACACGGTACAATATTGAATTGTTTGAACCACATTGGTAAAATTACGGCAAGATTTTTTAAATTTCAATTAACCCTCACAATTATTTAATTAGCTATAAAAAGTATTGTGTGCCTTCTTCATTATTCTGAAAATGTACACTATTTAGTATATGCAGCATATTCTCCTAGAAAAAGTATTATTCTAGAAAAATGGTAAAATGAGACTCTTAACATCTTTCTAGGTACTAGGTCAGCTAACGCGTCAAGTGGTGGCAATTAAACCTATCCCAAACAGCCTTGCTTCATAATTAATGAATAATGCATACAAAAGCATTTTAAAGGCACTGTAAGTAACATAACTGGCTACTAAAATTATTTACTATAAAATCTCATATTTTCTTTCCTCACTATGATTTGAACATAAAGAACAATGAATATCAAAGCAAACTAAAGGTGAATTGTTAAACATTATACTTCCGAAGTATGTTCTATATAAGGATAAAATTAATTCACACTTATGTTCTTTTTTAAAACAATCAAGCTTTTAAAAATTGAAGCCACATAATTGAAGAATGACTACAGGAATAATATCACATATAGGAATAATCTGGTTGGAAGAAATGTATATATCACTCACACATTTACTATTCTGAACATAATTTAGACCAAGCATTAATTCAGCCCAAATTTCCTGCTAAAGAATTAGACTTACATGTTTTGAAGACATTAAGAAGGTAACGTACTTATATACATAATTATATATATATATCCATTTACATATCTATTTGACCACACACATTATGGAAAAATAGTTGTAAGAATAATCTCTTTTTAATTTTCTATAATAGCTCACTGGAGCTAGAACCAGCTGCTTTCTAATACTTTTGTCTCTTTATATGTCCTTCTCTATATAAGAAATTAGAGGCAGTTGTATCCTTCCTAAAATGTTGTAAGTGTGAAGTATTAAATGAAAATTCAGAAAACTTATAAACTTCTAGTAACAAATAACAACAAAAAAAAAACATCATTATACCAGAAATACAAATAAGTGATGCATACTCAAAAAAAAAAATCTCCATTTTGCCAAATTATAGCCACATACACTTCATATTAGTTTAAATCTGTTTTTCTAGACATCTGCCATCCAGATCCTTCTTAGTAGTACTGGTAAAACTGGGACAACTTAAAAGATCCAAAATAATAAGGAATTATGTACTCTTTGAAAACATAACATTTTAACTTGGAAGCTGCTGGGTACATAATAAGATATACTTTATGGATGTAAAGAAACATACCTTCTGTGTGCACAGCTGACACATATGTCCAGTTGTATCTCTTTACTATGTCCACCATAGCCCGTGCCTGCTGGGCATCTGAGGGAACAACCCTCATGAAGTACTTGAATAGAGTCTTGTCACTCAGATCCATGCTCGTTGCCGAGTAAGCAATCTGAGGTATGTTGAAAAGCTGGAGCAAGTTCTGGACCTGAATGGCCACAGAACTGGAGCCAGGTCCAATGACCCCTACTATGGGCTTCTTGGAGCGGAAAGAAGAGGAAGAGCCATCCACACAGCGCACCAAGCCCTCTTCCTCTTCTGAAGAAATGAGGGAGTCCCTTATAAACTCAATGCTCTGCTCTAGGGCCACAGCTGAATGCCAGCAAGAATCTCTTATCTCACAGCCCAGAGTAATGTTGGGCAAGAGAGTGGGATCTGAGTTGATCCTTTCCAGAGTGTGCAGCATGGCCTCCACTCTCTGAATGCCATACTGTTCACGGACTGCCCCGCACTTCCTCTCATGAACTTTGTCCACTGTGGGCTGGTGATGGACAGAGAAGAGAGCTCCGATAATGATGTCACCTGGCATGTGAGCCACCACCCTCCTTTCATTGGACTGTGCACTCCCACAGACATCTTCTTTCAAAAATAGGACTGCCAGGATCAACAGAAGGACCATTTTAGGAAAGGAGATCAAGCACATAAAGATAGCATGGTGGGGAAAATTAGGGGGTTCTGATGGATAGAATCAAGCAATGTTTTATGTTGAGTGGTAAACCAGGAAATTAGCCAGCTGTTTAGATGTGCTCTCTACAGGACCAGCATGTACCCAGGTACCATTTATTTAGATGCATCCATGTGATCATGATCTTCAAAATCTGAAAAGGAAAAGAAAAAAAAAAAAAAAAGCATGAATTTTAACAGCAAAAGTACAGCTAGTTTGGGCAATCTCCAATAGTCCATGCAAGTAGGAAAGAGAGAGCTCTGATTATGCAAATCAAAAGAAAACAAAAATCTTAAAATCTTTCTAACTCATTTTTCTGTCTTTGTAATTTGATGAAGCTGCTGATGTAGCTTCTAGATCTTGGTTTACTTAGATTAATATCCTTTCATTTGTTCATCTGGAGTATACAAAACCAAATCTCCTCAGTGGCAAGCAGAACTAGACTATTAGGTAGAAGTTAGAGAGTATTCTAGAAGCAAAACTATGTCATGAACAGAAAACTTTAGAGAGTATGTACGTACCTCAAAATATTCAACTTTGGTGGTCTCTAGGTGAGAGGAGTGTGGGTATTTGTCATTTGGTTTTAATTTTCATTCTACTTATTGCTTGTTTCCAAGTTTATAGCTTTGAACACATATTAATTATGCAATTACAAAGCTAAAGTTATCTTTTAAAACAGCTTAAATACCACTGCCTCAAATACAATATAAAGCAGTTTGGATAATCTACCCAAGAATAAATATTGTGTCTTGTTTACATATCAGATAGACAGGAGGTCAGGAGGGTATTTACAAGTTCAGTGAGCTATCCGGTAGGAGAATGATGGTTGAGATATTACGAAGAAAAATGCTTCCCAAATATATAGCAAGGTATAGTGAAAATGAGTACCAAATTTTGGAGAAACGTATAATCAGTTTCAAGTCCCAGCTCTGCTATTTTAGAAGTATTTAGGAAACTCTTTAACTTCTCAACACCCGGATTTTCTCATCTGAAAAATGGGGATAATACATGCTAGGCTGGCCACTGGGAATCAACATAAGATATCAACTATGAAAATGCTTTGGGATATGAATATGGCTATATATTTCAAGACAAGATACATTTTTTGTTATTAAACTTCCAAGGGCATTTTGCGGCTAGGTGGTGAGAACAGAAAATTCTCTGGCAACTCACTTAGTCCTCCAGAGACTCTTCAAAGTAATTACGTCTTGTAATAAAATTCACAGTAATCAGTCCTCTAGCCCTGATCCAGGAAAAATTTCCACACTGAGAAGGCTCAAAAGGCTGGAAGAATGTATGTTTGGAAGTATCTTTCCAAGTAGAAACTTAGTATAGCTATGAATACAGTCATTTATTTCAGTTTTAACTCTTGCTAAGAAGGAAATTTTGTCCCAAGTTGGTTACACCAAATTCTAGCAAGATTTGTAAAAGGGAACTGACAAATTAATTATTCAGATTATTTAAAGGGATTAGTTAGAAACTAACTTTGTAAGCCTGCCAGCAAGGCATCTCAAATTGTTTTAAAATAACTCTTTAAGCACCATCTTTAAAAGACAGGTGATGTTTCTTTAGGAATTTATGCAATTATAATGCTTCTTCAATAGTCTTAAAAGTTTCCAAAATGCTTCAGATCTGTGAAAATTCCAGGCCAGTTACAAAATATATGTAGACTGAATCACATTTCCAATTACCACTCCCACCTCACTTTTACAGTTGTTTCCCATGGCAACAGTGATAGGCTCTCTCTGTATAGTGCCAAACACTAAAAAAAAAAAAAAAAAAAAAAAAAAGAACCTCATTCAAATAACTACATGTTGCAGAATAAAACATAAATAAAAAAAAATTGGCAATATTTATGGGGAAAAAACACTTAGGGTATATAGTTGGTATTGTAGACAAAGGGTGGGGGAGGGAGAGAACAAAAACTGCTATTAATTTTCTCATTGGGAAATTTTCTGAATATTTTCAAATAGAATATATTTCAAGTCTGCCCTTCACTTTCCTTAGGCCAAAGACCTTGGGACCAATGGTTGCTTTTATGATCATGTGAATTCTACCATAGAAACTAAGGAAAATCCTGGAGAAAAAGTAATCACAATTCTTCCTTAAATCCCAAATGTTAGTGAGCAAACAGTAAGAAAATAGAGCTAATTTAGGTACATAAGAGCATCATAGTGATATGAGACTATAACCAGCCCATCAAACTGATGAAGCTGAAATATCAGTTTCATGCATTTTATTAATTATTTCAGGAAAACCTTATATATTAGGGAGGAGCTCTGGTGGTACAGTGGTTAAAGCATTTGGTTGCTAATCACAATGTTGGCAGTTTGAAACCATTAGCTGCTGCACAGGAGAAAGAAGAGACAGTCTACTTCCATAAAGATTTACAGCCTGAAGACCCTATGGCGCAGTTCTATTCTGACCTACAGAGTTTCTGTGAGTCAGAATCAACTATATAGAAGCGAGCTTGGCTTGGGTTATATATTGGGCTGTAGTTTACATACTACATTATAAAACTGTCTTTCTATTATAGGCTAAATTAGTTAAATAACTCATTCAATAAATATGTACTAACTATTGAGTGGGAGAAACTAATGTAATAAAAAAGTGCACTGATGTGCACTGACAATTATGATCATTATTTCTCATTGAGCAACTATCACAAATCATGAATTTATTCATTTGCTCATCTAAAATATATTTTTGACATGTTTATGCTATGACATGAGCTCTGGTTGGTGTAGTGCTTAAGGCATTTGACTGCTAACCAGAAGGTTGGTGGTTCAAACTCCCTAGCTGCTCTGTGGAAGGCAGATGGATCAAACTACTTCCATAAAGATTTGTCACCTCAGAAACCCAATGAGGGTCACTATGAGTTGGAATCAACACAATGGCCATGAGTTTGTTTTTTTTAATACTATGACACTCTGCTATAAATAGCGATTTCAAGAGTGAGCAAGGTATAAATACTCACTACACTCATGGGTTCCTGGAGAAGGATATTATACTGGGTAAAGTAGAGAGTCAGTGTAAAAGGGGATGACCCTCAATGAGATAGACTGACACAGTGGCTACAACAATGGGCTCAAGTGTAGTGATCATGAGGATGGTGCAGGATCAGGAAGTGTTTCATTCTGTTGTACACAGAGTCACAATGAGTCGAACCAACTCAATGGCACCTAACAATGCAACAACAAGATACTTCTGAAGCTTATAGGTCAAAGAGAAGAAAATGAGATAATAATCAAGTAAACAAATAATTACACTATCTAAACTGCAATGAAGAAAATAAAATTAAAAAGAATAGCATAATGATATACTAACTTATAAAGAATGGCTAAGGAAGGATATTCTAAAAGGTGATTTTACCCAAGACCTGATGAATGCTAAGAACCACAAAACGAATTAGAGAAGGGAAAGAAGAAGAATCATGTGAAAGTGAGGCTAAAGTATGAATACTGGTATGGGTACTGGCATAGGATGAGGTTAGAAAGATAAGAAAGATCCAGATCATGTAGGATTTATAAGCTCTTACAAGGAATTTGGATGTTAAGTATAACAGAAACCCATTGAAGAGACATGAGCGAATCACTGACACCATTAAATCTAACACTAAAAAATATTCTGGATAACAGATTGGGGAAATCTAATTAGGGGACTCCTGTAATAACACAGATAAGAAATGGGTGTGGCTTGGCTCTGATTGGTTATTGGGGGTATGGAAAGAAATGGACACAATCAGATATATTTTGCAAGTAGAGTTAACTGCACTTTCTAATGGACTGGATGTGGATAGTAAGGTAGAGAGAGGAATCATGGTGTACATCCAAGTTTCCAAGGTTTTTCTAAGAGAAACTAGTGCATTTTGGAATCACTCCCAGAGATGGATAGACTTAAACAGAAACAGATAGGAGATAGAGGGAAAAGAATGGTACTCTTTTGATAATGTTGTATTTGAGATGGTTTTGAGACATCCAGCTACAAGTATCAAACACTTGAAATTGGATATATATGGCTATAGCTTAGAGGAAAGTTTTAGGCTAGAAATGTAAATTGTAATAAATAAATGACATTACCTGGAGAGCAAGCATAAATAGTCAAAAGGTTAAGCTGAAAAGTAACTCACATTGGGAAGTCAGGTTATGGAAAGCTAGCTGAGAAACTGAGGCAACACAGAGAGTCAGGAGAAAAAACAAGAGTATGTGATGTTAGAGAAGCCAAAAGATAATGTTCTACTCAGTTTATATTCACACACATGTTGTGTGAGAATACAATAGTTCTGGTTCCCCTGTAATATATTACATCATCTGTGTATTGTGCATCCTGAAGATGTGGGGCACAGAACTAGTGTCTGTGTGTTTCTTTGTTTGGCATGCACATATTAATAATTCTTATAACAACTCTAAAAAATAGATATTATTTTATCACCTCTATTTTACAAGTGATATAACAGGTTGGATAAGTTAAAAACTAGCAGATCACTCAGAAATTGATGCTGATTCCATAATATACTCTTTACTATAACTTACTGCCTCACTACCTCTTTCAGCAAGAGAAGCATGCCCAAAGTCTATGGAAAAGGATAGGGGCTATCCAAATATAGTTTGAAGTATCAAAAGAAACTTCCCAAAGATATAAAATCTTAAAGGAGTTTGCCTTACAAACTAGCAGGTGAAGAGCATTCCAAAAAAGGAAAAGCTAATTCATCACATAAATTTAGAAATGTGTATGGTTAAATAGTACAATTGTATTTATATTGCCATGCCATCTACCACAATGACTGCTTCATAATCTGTCTTGGTTAGACAATGGCTGCTCTCTTGTTATTAGCTATCATGTTCTGATGCCTAGAAAGTATGCTTTAAACTAAACTGTGATATAGAAATGTGACAGAACTTGGCTACAACTTAGCTTATCATAAAGTTAAAAAACAAGTTAATTCATACACTCCCAAAATATTTTTTAAAATAATTATCATGCACACACATACACACACTGCCATCTAGTTGGATCTGACTCATAGTGACCTCTCCTTGGGTTTCTGAGGTGGTATCACTACGGAAGTAGATTGTCCAACCTTCCTTCTGAGGAATGGCTGATGAGTTAGCAGCCTTGGTTAGCAGTCAAATGTCTTAGGCTCTATGCCACCAGAGCTCCCAAAAATAATAATAATGAAGCATAAATTCTAATAAGGCCTAAAGATAAATATCACCTCTATCAGCATCATTCGTTTATTCAATATTTAGTAAGTAACTATTTTGTGCCAAGAACTCCTCCAGACACTATGGACTCAGTTAGGGACAAAACAGACATAAGTTCATGCCCTCATACTGTATAGTCTATGGGGGTAGTCAGGCAATAAAAAAGATAAATAAGTAAAATATTGCACACTTGATAATGATAAGGGTTAAAAAGAAAAATATACAGCAGGAAAGTGATAGTGGGAAATTGTGAATAACTTGGACAACATATAAGCTTAAAAACTAGATTTAAGTAAATAACATAAGGAAGAGTAAGGGATGAGTAACACAAGTGTATAGGGAAAAAATATGCCAGGATTAGGTAAAAACCAATCCAAAGTCCCAGGGGTAGGTTTATGTTTGGTGTGTTGAGGAATGGTGAGGATGTTAGTATAACTACCAAACAAAAACCAAACTCACTGCCATCAAGTGGATTCGACTCTTGGCAACTCCTTCTTGGGTTTCTGAGGCTGTATCTCTAAAGAAGTAGATTGCCCAATCTTCCTTCTGAAGAGTGGCTGGTGGCTTTGAACTGCCAGCCTTCTGCTTAGCAGTCAAGTGCCTTTAATTAACTTAGTTGTTTAAATAATCAATGTAAAATTCTATTGATCTCCCACAATGGAAAATTGACTTTTAGCAATTTTGCTTCAAATGGTTAATATTCAATTTTGATGCTTTTCCCATAATAACTGTTGTAATTATAAACTGACAAATGAAAAGTTGTTATAAAAGAAAATTAAATGATGAAAAGAATAAATTAGAAAACCTAGAAGAAATGGTCCCGGAAAGAAGGTTGGGCAACCTACTTCCGTAATGATACTGCCTTGGAAACCCAAGGAGGCGTCACTATGAGTCGGATCTGACTCCATGGCAATGGTTGTGTTTTTGTGTTAGAAGAAATGGACAGATTTCTAGAAACACACTACTTACCTAAACCAACACAGACTGAGGTAGAAAACCTGAACAGGCCATAACAAAAGAAGAAAATGAACAGGTCATAAAGATAATTACCAAAAAAGATGTCCTGGCTCAGGACTGAAGAATTCTACTTATCATTCAGAGAAAAGCTGACACCAACACTACCCAAACTATTCCAGAACATAGAAAAGGATGGAATCCTCCCAAATTTATTTTATAAAGCAAGTGTAACCCTGATACCAAAATCAGGCAAAGACACCACTAGAAAAGAAAACTATAAAGCAACATCCCTTGTGATATAGATGTAAAAACCTTCAACAAAACCCTAGCTAATAACTCCAACAACATATCCAAAAAATATTAAATTATGCACAAGTGGGACTCATACCAGGTATGCAAGGATGGTTCAACATTAGAAAAACAATCAACGTAATCCATCACATAAGTAAAATAAAGGAAAAGAATCACATGATCATATCAATAGATGAAAAAAAAAAAAAAAAGCTTTTGATAAAATCCAACATCTTTCCTGATAAAAAATGCTCAGAAAAATAGAAATAGAAGTAAATTCCTCAACATAATAAAGGGCATATAAACAAAACAAACAGCCAAAATTATTTTCATAGAGAGAGACTGAAACCACACCCCTTGTGAACAGGAACCAGACAAGGATGTCCTCTATCTCCACTTCTATTCAACATTGTATTGGAAGTCCTAGCTAGGGCAATAAGGCAAGAAAGAGAAATCAAAGCCATCTAAATCAGTAAAGAAGAAGGAAAACGATCCCTATTTGCTGACGATACGACAGTACACCTAGAAAACCCAAGAGACTCAGCAAGAAAAGTACTGGAATTTATTGGAATAGAATTGAGAACCCAGAAATAGATCCATCAATCTATGGTCAGCTGATATCTGACAAAGGGTCAAAATCCATTAAATGGGAAGAGACAGTCTCTTTCACAAATGGTGCCAGCAAAATTGGATATCTATTTTCAGAAAAATGAAACAAGATCTGTACCTCACACCATACACAAAAATTAATTTCAGATGGAGCAAAGACTTAAATGTGAAAACTAAAACTATAAAGTTCATCAAAGAAAAAATAGGGTCAAACTTAGGGGCCCTTATGGCAGAAATAGACTATAAAGCATAACTCAAGATGTACAAGTAGCAGAAGATAAACTAGATGATTTGGATTTTCTTAAAATTAAATTCTTACGTGCCTAAAAACACTTCTCCAAAAGAGTGAAAAGAGAACCTACAGATCGGGAAAGAATATTCAGTAATGACATACCTGACAAGGCAGTTATCTCTAAAATTTATAGAAAGGTCCAGCACCTCAACATCAAAAAGGCAAACAATTCAATTTAAAAAATGGACAGAAGATATGAACAGACACTTCACCAGAGAACATATGCAGGCAGCCAAAAAAACACATGAAGAAATGTTCGCAATCATTGGCCATTAGAGAGAAGAAAATCAAAACAACCATGAGATACCATCTGACTCCAACATTAAAAGTAAAGTTCAACAAGACAGAAAATAACAAATGCTGGCGAGGATGTGGAGAGATTGGGACTCTCATACACTGCTGGGGGACTGTAAAATGATACAACCACTGTGGAAAGCAGTATGGTGATTCTTTAAAATGTTGTAAATAGAAATAGCATTTGATCCAGCAATACCATTACTAGGTATATATCCTAAAGAAGTCAGAGGCAGGACATGAACAGATATATGCACACCCATGTCCATCACAGCACTATTCCCAATAGCAAAGAGATGGAAACCACTAAGTGCCCATCAACCAAGGAATGGATAAACAAACTGTGGTACATACACACAATGGAATACTACACAACCCTAAAGAATAATGTAGAATCTGCAAAAACTGCATAACATGGATGAACTTGGAGGACATTATGTTGAGTGAAATAAGTCAATCACAGAAGGACAAATATTGTGCTAGTCCACTATTGTTAAAGGTCAAGGAAAGGTTTACACATACAAAGATAATTTTTTTGTTGGTTACCAGGGATGAGAGGGCAGGGGAGGCTACATACCTAGATAGGTTGAAAAAAATATGTATATAGAAAGAAACCAAAGATTATCAGTGGTTACCAGGGGTGGTTAGTGGTTACTAGGGGTAAGAGAAAGGGGGGAAAAGGGAAGCTTTTGTTTGCAGGGCATTGAATTTAGGATAACGGTGGTAGAATATTTTGGACAAGGATAGCAATAATGGTGGCACAACATGAAAAATGTCATCAATGTCCCTGAGCTATAAATAGGGAAGTTGATATGCTGGTGAATATCTTGTGGTATATACTTTCACCACAATAAAAGTAAAAAAGAAGAAGAAAATTAAATGATCAATAAAAAATTACATAAATTACTATATTTTTAATTTGGATAGATATTTCATCACTAACATGTTACAATTAAAAAGACATCTTTCTATTCTTTATTCTTACAAATTCTTCAACAATTTCATCACAATTAAGCTGCTAAACAGTATCTATTTCCATATAGAATAAGGATAATGAACCGAATCCTTCTTGAATCATTCTTGTATGCTAACGGTTTCTGAGTCTTTTTAGGGATGAAAATGAGCATTCTGTTGTGCAGTTTGTGATAACCAAAGTTAGTAATATGCATAAAGCAACTTCAACATTGGGAAATAGGCATTTTATTTTATCTCCCAGTATGGAATCATACATGAGTGAAATTTGTCTTTCCTAAACCTGAAATCTTAGTTCTCATGTAAGAATGAAATTGTTGCACTTCTTCATAAATGTTTGTATTTAAGTCATTGGGATAAATCTTCACTAATTTCTTGGATGCCTTCATGTATTCCTCATCAGGTGGATCCACATTGTTTAAGAAGGAAAATCTTTTTGAAAGAACTTCATATCATAAGGTCAAATAGTTCATATACTTTTCTTCTTCTTGTCATGCAAGATTCTAGTATGGCAATGATGGCATAGTATGTGTTTATGTAAAATTGATTTCTTTCAGTTGATAAAATTGATACATCTGGAACACTTCTTTCATTTACTTATTTCTTTCTAATGCTTCTGTGACAATGAAATGCTTGATAATCAATATTTGGCATATTTTTTACTTGTATTTTCAAAATTTCAAAATCTTCTCTTAAATTACATGAACACCCTGTTAATTATTGGTAAAGACTTGTGCATGTCTTTAATTTACTTTTTTATCTTGGACAGCTTAATTCATCTGATTAAAATACTGTAATGAAAATGCTGCAATATGTTATTCCTCATAATCAACATAAATACATACACTGGGTGTTTTCATTTTGTTGGAGATGTTTTCAACTTCTCTTTTGGTATCTCCTTTTGGTGTCTAGTCTTCAGCAATATTTTCTAAGGCTTCTAGAATCTGAGTGTATGATTACAAGACTGCACTTGTTGCTATAGCATGTGCTTCCCAGTGTGTATGAGAAAAACATTTTAATACTTAATCATTGCCTCGATACTTTTTAAGAACTGCCTACCAGTAAGTAGAGGTGGCAAAAAACATATAGAATAAATGAACAATAGAAAAAAGTCAACTACTTCCAGGCAACAATCTACTGCACTGTGTCCTATAAGATTAAGTGAATATGCAGCACATGTTATGAAAATAGCATCCTCATAGCTGCAAATCCACTTAATCGTGTAGGACACAGTGCAGTAGATTGTTGTCTAAAATTTTCTGTGGCATGCCTTTATAATGCCCTGACATTTCGACAGCATTGTCAGAAAACTAGCCTCTGCACTTAGAAAAATAAATTCTGGGAACTTCATGTAAATGGTAAAGTATTTTACTTCCAATTTCTGCACTGGTATGGCTTTTTAGGATAGTAAATGTGATAAAACACTCCACAGATTTTCCATCTGTTGGAGAGACAGGCCTTAAAACAATCCTCAGCTGATCGTTATGAGAAATACCAAGAGTGTAATCTACAGAAAACTGAAATATTGATCTATACTTATTTCCCTGAAAATAGTTGACTGAACTTTACCACCTAGTAAGTGATAATCACTTATTAAGTTTATTAATTCCTCACACATTGTTTTAGACATACATGGTGGGTTGTTCTTTCCTGTGTTACCATATTTTGAGATGTGACCTGCTAAAAATGGATCAACCTGAATGAGTTCAAGTAAACCAAAATAAATTTCCATTATGTGAGGACCCAAACACTTCATTTCTTCATCAAAAAGATAGTCCACATTCAGCAATTATTATAATGATGACAATAAGAAGTTGCAAAACGAGTTTTCCATACTGATGTTTTTCATTAATTTGTGTTTCCATTTCATGAGTTAAGCCAAAATCATGTGTTAGGTTTAAGTATGACAAAATACAATCTCTGTGAATTGAACTGTTTTCGTGTTTATCAATTATATCTGAGTTGCACCGTTTGCTAAATCCATCCTTAGCAAAAAGAGAATTAAATTTTGAGGACTGAATAGTCTGCTAATAAATCAATATACAGAACAAAGTGATGGAGAATATAGTAACAACTACCTCTTACAATTTTCACCATTAGCTTTGCACACTAGAAATATATTCTGGCTATAGAATCTTGTTTGTTTACCATCCAGAAATTTTCAACATGAATTTTCAAATGACTTTCTGTGACACAGTGACTAAACAATGAGCTCAAACATAACAACTATTATGAGGATAACACAAGACCAAGCAGTGTTTTGTTTTGTTTTACACAGTATCACTGTGAGTTGAAACCAACTTGACAACATGTAACAACAGCATATAGGATCACCATGAGTCTTTACTCACTCAAGAGGGCATAAGAACATTAACACCATTAGATATCTAACTTGTTTACAGATATTCTTACTATTGTAAGCAATGTTGCATTTTACTTCTTTTTTAAAGCACTTCTACAGGACAAAAATCTAAACATGATATTTATGTAATATATTTGAACTTTTTATAATGTATCTTTTTGGTTTTAAATGGTGGTGTCAAATTCTCTCCTAACTTGTCAGGCCTTCCTTCTAACCTCATCAATTTTGGGTACCCAATGTTTTTTCCATAATGACTTGCTCTCTCTGGCTTCTACACCAGTTCATGGATGGAGTCATTTCTCATCATCAATATCATTATGTAAGTCATTCACTATTTTAACAAGGGTATGGTAAAAGAAAAGAAGAAAGAAACATAATGTAATGTCATGATACTTTATTTTCAGTGTAGAAAGCCTGTTTCCATTCTTGTTTTAGGTATAAGTGGTGGGACTAGGAAGTTAGAACGATTTTTTTTTTTTTTCAAAGATTGTTGCTATAAATACTGGGAAGGCATTAGCTAATATAATGAAAATGTATTTCAAAATATTATAGATATAAAACCTAACAATATGGATTTTATCATAGGTGATTAAATGACTAGAGTTTTATATGAATAGTTCAGTGTGTGGGTCCGACTGGATGGCACACAACAACCACAACAACAGTTCAGTGTATACCGTCTATTGGTCCAAGGTTCTATTTTTAGAATCACTACACTACTTTAACGTTATAACTCTGGATTCATAGCATAATAAAATTAATCACTACCCCATTATAGAAAACAAGTGACATATATTTAATATGTATAAAAGAATTTTGCTTCAGGTAATCATACAATCTCATATTATTTCCTAAATGAATATGAAAAAGAGATATTGGTGGTTAAGAATTTGCCATGAATGTCAACCTGCATTGTAACCAGATTCACAATTCACAGTGTTGTTTATTTTCAACAATCTTCTCAAACAATGACCATCTTTCTGGCACAGATGTCTCTTATATAACTAAATCCAACACAAGCAAATCACACAGCTCAGGACATCAACACTAAAATGATTCCTTCTGCCTGAGCAACAGCCTCATAACAGTCAAGGGTGTCAATACTGTATGTGCCATCGAAGCCTTTGATACATTTTCCTGAAAACAAGTGTATAGGCTAGATAAGGGATATTCCATGGTGTAATGATACTGAGAGCTTTATAGTCTGAGGAAAGCTCTCATTGTTGCTACTATCTCAAGCACACATCTGTGACCTTGTAAGAAAGAAAATCCAGCACCCCCTCTGCTTAGCCCAGGATAAAGAATAGGCCATATTTTACTTAAGCCCTCCTCCCTTGGCAAATAAGGTGCACAAAATAGTACCATATAAAAGTGAAATCTCAAATTAATTATGCATTAATTACAGAGTGCTGGCCATAGAAGAAGAAGAAAAAAAAAAACTTACAAAATCATTATAAATCATTTAAACAAGTGGTTTAGTAGTCCACAAAGACCTGAAACAATTTTCAGAAGTAAAGCAATTAAAATGATGCAATCCACTGGTAACTAGTATCATTTAATCATCAAGCAGGGAATCCAAGCTTCTATCCATTTTGCAGCTTTCAGTTGCTTTCTTATTATGGAATACCTCTAAAGACTGTTAAGCATTATTGTGCATGCTCTGTTACCTATCATCAGGTGCTTGAAAATGAGATTTTGCAATTCTGTAACTTGATCTCTCATTACTTATTAATGCTTGTTATTTATTCAGTGCCTACCTAATGCTATATAAAATACATTGTTGTTAGGTGCTGTCCAGTTGATCCCAACTCGTAGTGACCCTATGTGGCAGAGTACAACTGCAGCACAGAATCTCCTACACTGTGATCTTCACAGAAGCACATTGCCAAGTCTTTCTCATGGATCAACTGGGTGGGTTCAAACCACCAAACTTTTGGTTAGCAGCCAAGTGCTTAACCACTGCACCACTAGGGATCCAAAATAATGTAATATGTAAGCATTATTTAATGTAAACCTCAAAATAACCCCATGAAGTAAGAATGATTACTCTCTATACTGAATTCCTGTATTATATTAGAGGTGAAGAATACTGCCAGTATAGATACTTATTATATGTTGTTGTTGTTGTTATGTGCTGTCAAGTCAGACCCGACTCATAGCGACCCCTCCTTGGGTTTCTGCGGCACTATCACTACGGAAGTAGAGTGTTCCATCTTCCTTCCGAGGAGTGGCCGGTGGGTTTGAACCACCAGACTTCTAGTTAGCAGTCAAATGCCTTAGGCACTATGCTACCAGAGCACCCACTATATTACATAGGTGTTATATTAATACCTACATTACATTAGAGGTGAAGAATCTTGCCAAATGTTTCATGCCTATAATTGATAGCAGAGTCAGACATGGCACATCCATCATAATGAGGGAATGATGCCTCCAGAAGAACCAAATGTGTTGGTTGGTGAATCCTTGTATCTTTGATTGCAAGACATTCTACATATTTTGCTTTCCATTTAATTCTTATGTAATATCCATCCACTACATTTAGAAGCGATACAAGCAAACCAAGGAAAGGTAAGTAACTCTGTTTCCTGGAATCATTCAGATCAATGTTTCTCAAGTTTAGCAATACTGACATTTTGGGCTACATAATTCTTTGTTGTGGGAAGCTATCCAGTGCACTGTAGGATGTGTAGCAGCACCATTTATCTCTATGAATTTAGGTAAAAATCATTTTGCAAGGTCTGCAAAATCATCAGAGAAGACCATCTGACTACATCAGTCTTATAAAACCATTTCACAAGATCTCCAAATAATACTAAGAGGGGTAGGTTGGAATGGGCTTGTTACTTGTCTTTGGCTATATTATCTTGTTTTGAAGTTGGTGATTTTGATTTGAGAAATCCAGATTAAACTGTGAGAGTCATGGAAGATATTGACTTATGTTAAATAAGCATTTCTGAGCATTTACTATTTATAATAAATCAATTTAAGGAAAGTATCTTATGATATACTAAGCCATTTCAAATGCTTATTTTAATATAAATACAAAGTTCATTCTAATTTTAATAAGATAGTGATATAAAGATTGATAACTTTTATAGTAAGTTAAACATTGGTTTTATCAAGTTCTCATTTTACTGGTTTATTTTCAAATAATTATCAAATTACTTTCTTTCCCTCTGGGTCTTCAAGTAAGTCTACTATATTACTTTGTATTAAGAAAAAGTGATTTTAGAAAAATATTTTTTGATTATTCCTCCATAAAACATTACAAACGTATGGAGGTTGCACGATTACTGCAATCTACACCAGTGCCATTAGGATTATGAGTCTTTCATTTTCCTTGGAGCCTTCATGACTAAAAGTTTAAAGTCAATGGCTTATAACCAGAATTATTATGACAATTAATCCTTCTGGAATTATTCTTAGGTCTGATGTCTTCACAGAGCAAAAAAATCACACCTACATAAAATGCATATTTTTAAAATCTAAGTCTGTCTTTTAAGTTTCCTGACTAGTTTGGCTAAAAAAAAGAAAAAACAAAGAAGAAGAAAAAGAGGCATCAATTATGTACCATTTTGATTTGTTATTATCTCCAAACATTTGGATACCTGTTTTAAAGCATGCTTGAATATATAAGAAAATTAAATTTTGCACTCCTTCTTGTGGAGGAGGAAGAAACTGCTTACTCAAAACTAGTAGAATTCAAAAACTGAGATGTTTTCTAATTCATGGGACAGTATTACAGGTAAGAGCAGGGTTGGGGAATCAATTGGTCCTGGGTTTAAATCCCTGCTTTGTCATTTTACAAGCTGAAGGACACTAGACTTGTTAGTTAATCTCTCTATGCCTCACTTTTCTTATTGTTATAAAGTTCACAACATGAAAACAGAATGTAATTTGTATGGTTGTTGAGAAGAGTAAATTGAATGAAATTTGAAAGAGGAACCTAGGGAACATTTAGTATCCACAGTCCCATATGAAGAACCCCTGATTGGTCAGTGGTTAGGCATTTGGCTGCTAACCAAAAGATTGGCAGTTTGAACCTATCAGCAGCTTTGTAGGAGCAAAGATCTGGTGATTTGCTCCTACAATGATTATAGCCAAGAAAACCCTACGAGGGAATTCTACTTTGCATATAGGGTCTCTATGAGTTGAAATAGTCTTGATGGCACCTAACAAAAACAAGAGATCTCAATATGAATGACAGTCATAACTAACACTCATTTACAGTTCATCATGGGTCAAGCACTTGTATTTATTTGAGCAAATAATTCATCATAACAACTCAATGAACTTAATATTGTTATAAGCTGTTTCCTACTTTAAAAGTCAGGTAACTTAGGCACAACAATGTTAAGTAAATTTCACAAAGTTAAGCAGCTAGTAAGCCACAAGCATTGGATTGAAACTCAGGCAATCTATTGCCAAGGTCTATATTCTCAATCATAACACTAATGACTCACCACACGGAAATAAATTGTGATGTCCAGCTACACCATAAAGTAGAACAAAATAATGGGAAAATGGTTCATTTTGAATTCCAAACAGATCAGATGCATTTTTTTTCTCATTTTCTATCTATGTGAAATTGGAAGAAAAATCTCAGAGTTTCACAACGGAAAGGAAGAGCAAATAATTCTTTATAGGATTTTGTGAATTGCCAACAAAATAAAATATTTACTGCTTAGACTGGTGCCTGATGTGCTTGATAAGTGATAATTATTAGAGCAAGGATGAGTCTATACCAATTCTTCGCCTGGTATCCCTTCTAACCAAATCTAGATAGTAAGCAAAAAAAAAAAAAAAAAAAAATTAGCAATTCTAAAATCTAGATTTAGAGAACATTTTTCTTCTCTCTGTGAATGTAAAAGTAATTAGGACATAAACATTGTATAGGACTATGTTTCAACAAACTAAGAAAGGAATATCAAGATGATATAATATGATTCACAAGTAATTGGCTATTCAGACTCAAGATTCAAATTTTCTTTCCTTGTGTTATACAAGCACCTCATAAACTAAAAAAAAATTATGATGCTCCTGGTTTTTTATGTTCTTCTAAGTTCTACTCACTGTCTAAAATGACTAGATAATATCTCAGCACTGGGATTTACATGTCTGATTCCAAAATATATCCAACATTTCCAAATTGTAGAACAGTCCTGCTTTGTGACAATATACCTTCAGTATGTCCACACTCAAAGCAAACTGAATTAGTTTTAGCATAAATCAACATATATCAGCTTAATCTTCATTTTTTGAAATTGGTTTATACTTGATATAGATTTCATAATAAACATAATGGAAAATAACACAGCAAAAAATCTATAGGGAATATATGACTATTTCTCTTATCTCATGAGGATAAAAAGTCTGTAGCAAAATGGGCATAAAAATAGGTATTTTTTTCATTATTAACTTTATCTAATATTTTTCCTTGTAATATTTACCATTCATTTCTATTTAAATTTGTTTTATATCCAAAATATTCTGACCATTGCATAAAAGATAATAGTATAAGACTATTATAAAATCTTCAATATTTTGGAAGAAAAATAAGAAATTATTAAAATCCTTTACCTCAAAAAATAAGAATACTCATATGATACAAACATTATATCAGGATACATTACAAAGTCAATAATCAGAGTAAAAACAAAATGGTATGTAGTTATTTGAGAATTCCCAAGAATCTGTATTTTGAGTGATTTTTCTGTTTCTTCCCCCCCCCCAAGTGTTAGTCATAATGTCCATAAATCTATGAAGAGATGGTCAAGGACTATGTACATATATTGAAATAAAATAAAAAACTGGGCAAAATCATTGACTATTCAAATAACATTCCCATACCCAAAATACTTGCAATATGCTCTTTCATAAATGCACATTGAAGAGTTTGGTTTCTCTTTGATCATATAGCTCACAGCTAAGACACTGCCATAGCACAAAGCTCTAGGGGTGCAATGAAAATACTGAGATTGTATATTTTGTTGAGCAGAATGGAAATGACTAGGGAAAGCATTTTATTAAGTATTTTCTCAGTTATTTAGTGTTCTAGCAACATTCTTTCCTAAGTAACCTTACAGGATCTGTCCAGAGTTCTGAAAATGTTCCTCTAGTGATTGCTGGAAATTTCCTTGGATGCGTACTATCTTGATAAGTTCAGAAAGCTGTATTTCCAACTCCTCAGTTAATGATCTCTTAACAACACAGATACACCTCCAAAAAGGACATAAAGAGCCACAACTGATTCACAAATGTATAATAACATGGATGTAAAAGAGAAATAAAAAGAGGAAATTTACCATGTTTCATGAGGGGAATAGCCCTAAACATACCTAACAAGAGATAGCAAACCTAAACAACTCCAAACTCATAACAGAATTTCATACAACTAAGAAGCTTCCACAGAAAACCTCAACTTGTTCCCCAGTGGAGGAAGGGCTTCCCTTAACACAAGGTAATGCTCCCTTGGGGGTGCAAATGCCAGCATTAGGGATGCTGATGAGCTCTAGCTAAGTCTAGAGAGACTCAGAACAATAAAACCTCGTGTGGGGAATGGAGAAGGTGGAAAGGAAAAGCTGCTCTCCCATCAAACTGTGTTAATTCCTTAGAGGAAAGAAAAGTGTTGGAAACTCTAAACTGCCTGGCTACTTTCAGTTCAGCTGAAGCAGCACTAGGTTGTGCCTAAATAAGCACAAGTGCTTGGTAACCTCTCCTCAATTTCCTTTCCTTACAGTACTAGCTGGGGGTGAGGGGTGGGGGGGAGTGACTGGAAACTGGAACAGCAGGTTGAAGTGCCCTCCTACATTTCCCTCTGCAAAGTCCCAAGTGCAAGTTAGGCTCTGGCCACTGCTAGCCTTCCTGTCTTTGTGCCTGCCCAGGGTTCTCTTCCCAAAATTGCTATAGCCTGGGCTCCATTCTCAGCATGACACTCACGTAGCCACCCCGCAGTAACTAAGAGGCTTTGTGTCCAAAGGGAAAGAGACATCAACAAGAACGGAAAGAGCGGGACTGCACAGACTGAGCTTCAGAGAGAGGTACTCTCTAGCCTCAGTGAAAGAGATGTGCTTTCAGCACCACCCGCTGTCCCCCTCTTCCTGCAGCATGTACCAAGGTCCCTGCTGCCAACTGATAATTGGGGGAGAAATTCCCCTTCCATTCCCTCTCCCATCTTTGCTTCTCTCCTTTCCTGTCCCTTGAGTGGTCTGGGAGAGCACAGTCGGCATCCTAAACCTTGTGCACCTGCCCTACAGGATCCATAAGCATGCAGAATCCTTTTCTAACCCCTCACAGTCCTTACCTCCTTTACCCCATTGCTTGTCCCTATTTCCCAACAGGTTTAAGCTAGGGCAGCCACAAACAAACAGACTTGAACCTTGCCTTTCCTGATCACTCTCTGCTATACCAGGACAGCCCCCACCCCCCCAAAAAAAAAATTAATGTAGCAAGCTAATAGCTCTTACATCCTGCCCAGAACCAGGGGACACTTTGGCATACAGACATTCAGTAAGCTTACCCCCCTGTTGGCTGCGCAGCAGGTAGTGAGACGCAGTATACCTTGCCCACTGTAAAGTTGGGTTGCACGGACCAGAGGCACAGAGCCAGCCTCTCCAGTCCCAAGCTCCCTCCCACCCAAGATGATCTCAAGCTCATCCTCTGTGCTCAGAGCACATGGAACAGCAGAGCCGAGGGTGGTGGTGTGTGCAGCAATCTTCCTGCTACTGAGAAAGGGGAGAAGGAGGGAAGGGGAGAGAGCGGAGGAGGGAGGGGTGGTAGTTTGTATTTATAGAGAACAGAGTTCTCAGGCAACTTTTTGGTGCCACCAAGTGGCACAGTGAGTTCCTTTAGGAACACAGGCTCCTGGATGAATCTGGATGGGTGTAACAGCCCTTCAGCCAGATGCTCACATGGGGAGAGGAGCTGGGACATCCCTAGGACTTGTGTTTTCCCTTGTGTACCTTCATATCTCAGCACCTGGGACACAGATCCTTAAGAATGACCCAGTGTTGGAGGAGGAGAGGGTGGTAGCTGTGCCTTCTTCATACAAATCCCAGAGGTACCAAGGACACTGGGAAGGTACCAGTTACCTCCTAGGAGTCTAGAATCACTTGTCCCGGGAGAAAAATCTATTTCCTTCACCCTCTTCCTCCCTCTGCACAGTTTATAATATGCTCAGATCTGATACTAAACCTTTGCTGCCATCCTGAATGTCCAGCCTTTAAACAGGAATGTCACTAAGTTTCCTTATGTCAGACCCAAATCCAGCTTGTATCCCAATCCCTCAAATAAAAAAAAAAAAAAAAAACTTTGCAGCTTGTCATCAAACCACTTTCTTCCATTGCTACCTTAAAGAAAGAATGTGATTAAGCTCTGTGGATCCGAACCCCTCAAAATATCTCTCAAAACTCCAGGCTTCCTTTAGCTGCAGACTGGGTGTCTAATCACTCTCCTCAACTATTTTCACAAAACTGACAGCATGCATCACCCCAACAACACAGCTAGGAGCCTGGAATTGCCTCTGATACTTTGAGGGAGAATGCCTGAAGCTGCCTTTATTCAGATTTTACCAGTGTCTTTCCTTCCATGTATTCAGACCTTCAAATCCATACAGTCATAGATAGTCACTGTTGCATGGAACCTTAGTGATCACACACCTGAGAACATTTGAGTTTTGTAGATGGAGAAACTAAACCTTTGCTGCCATCCTGAATGCCCAACCTTTAAACAGGAATGTCACTAAGTTTCCTTATGTCAGACCCAAGTCTGTTCACAAGTGCTAAGGGACTCCTTCAAGGTCACACATTTCCCCAGAAGGCAACACAGTGCCTGCTCACGGTGGGAGTGAATGAGTATAGTGATGGCAAACGTGACTGTCAGGCACCTGTCAGGCTCTTGCTCCTTCCACCACTCTACCCAACCCAGCCCTTGATATTGGGCTGTCTTCTCTTCCTTCTCTCTCCACATCCCTAGCTCCCTCACCATCCTTTTGCCAAAGTTCCATGAAGGAACCTAAACTAAGGATGCATTCTTATCCTCACTGGGAGTACATGCACATGAATTTATAGGTCGAGAGTTGCAGGTGTACTCCCCAAAAATGGCCCCTAGTTCAAAAAACCTTCCCCTCACAGTAGCACAGACATCAATGTTGTCAAAGCGTCATTTTAGAAACGGATCGCTGGCATTCACACTGAGCAGGTCCCTCATTTGTTGCCTCAGGGCTGAAG
>NW_006922213.1:1295816-1307427 GCF_000298275.1 Orycteropus afer afer
TTTTTTTTTTTTTTTTTTTTTAGTTCGTTTTCTATGGAAACGAGCCCACTTAATTCCCTCATTTATGCAAACAGAAAGCAAAATGATCTTCATACACCTCCTATTGGAGCAACGCCGTGGTAGTCCGGGCTCCTGACTCAAAATTCATGTCTGATTAACCCAGCACTCGTCCTTGCAGGGTGACTTTCCTAAACTTGCTGGACCTCGTAGCATCCCTGGCTCCACCAGCCCGCCACCTGCCCACCACATGCCCTCCTGGGTCCCTTTCGCCAAGCTCCCGCCCCTTGCCTGATTGCTCTCCATCCTCGAGTTGGGGGAGGGGCTCCGGCCGCATTCTACCTCTTTGGCGACTCCAGAGCCCAGAGAGAAAGAAAAACGCGCCGTGCTTACCAGGTGTTATCCCTGTGCTTGGCGCCCCCCGCCAGCCACTCCTCGCGGGCTCCCTGCGCTGTCTTAGCGGCCTTGTCTGCAGCAGCAGCACTAGTGGTTGCGATGGAGGCAGCGTTAGAGGCGAGCGAAACGGCTGCGGGGCGGACGGCGGTGGCGCTCGCTCTCTTGCGCCAGCGCCTGCAGCACGTGCTGCGCTCAGGCAGACACAGCTGGAAGCGCAACGCAGCGCCCGCTCGTTCTGCAGCGCGTGGCTGAGCCGCCAGGACACAGACTCGGTGGATGACAAGGGTCTCAAAGCCTCGTGGTCTCGGGGTTCATGCAAGGAACGCCTCAGGCTCCCTCTGCAGCTCCTCAGCTTCCCTCGGGGAACCGCGGAAGGAGGATAGCTGTGTAGGGAGGCGTGGTTGGTGTGTCATTCAGATAGAAGCTGGGGGAGCAGGTAGATAATAAGCTTCTCCCTGACGATAGCACTTAAACCCCTGACAATGATCGGGAGAAGTGTGTGTTGGGGGGGTGTCACTGCTTAGGGGGTAGAGAGAACCAGGAAGCCAGGGAACCCCAAGATGATTCAGAGGTGTTAGTGGTTAGAAAGAGAAATCTCTTTGTAATGCCATTACTTATTAATAATGCCATCTTTCATTTGCCTGCCCTTCTTATAAACGATTGCCTCTATGGACATTACAATTTCTTCTTCCCTTGCAGTTATTAAATGCCTTTTGCTTCCTCTAGTGCTTTTGCTTCCCTTTCCACTCCACTCTCCCACCTTCCCACCTCCCTAACTGTCCAGGATTGTCTGAAATGCTGAAGTTATCTTTCAACCCTAAAAAGAAAATTCATTTCTGCCTCTGAAGAGGAGATTGGTATAAATTATGTGTATGGCTTAATTTAAAGAAAAGAAAGGCATTGCGGCAACATTAGTTTTATTATTCCTGTTATATTTCCCTAGCTGAATTTTCGGAGCCAGATGCTTGTAGCAGCTGGATGGAAGATTACAGATGAGACACTGAAGTGGAGAGGGTTCATCCTAATGCATGCATTACTAATGCCTTTTATTACTTGTCCCACCAGACCCCTGGCAAAGGGTAGTTTTTCTTTGATAGCTTCATGATTCAACAAAAAGAAAACTAAAAGCATGTATGCATCTACTACATCTTCTGTAGCTTTACACTGGAATATCTCTCCCCATTTGAAAGTCCCTCTGATGGTAGTGGCATTGTTAATCTTGGAAGTTCTTGGACCGCAATCCACCAAAGCACATTTTAGTTCTTTGCAAAGAGGCAAACAAAGCTGTGGTGGGTCATTCTGAATATGAAAGATGAGAAAGAAAGAAGTTATAGATGAGAAAACACCAAAATTGTGACAATTCTGAGGATAATAAAGGGGAACTTCTCAGTAGATGATTCTGATGATATGAATAAGTCTACTATATAAAGTGGGTTTTTTTAGCCCAGTTGACTGGGACATAGGAGAGGAGGACAAAACATAGATTTGATCTTTGTGTGGACCATTTAGATTTCGTGAACACAGGACATAGAGTTCTCTATAGTATCTCATCAAAGCACACGGGTGAATGGCTGAGCCTATGCAAGAGGAGGTTCTCATGATGAGCACTAAGTCGCTTAATCTCTTCAATGCTCTCCACATATTTTCTGCCCTTCTGTCTCTCAGAATTGGATGAGATAAGGCCACACATGTCAAAATCTGTCAAAAATGATAAAGCACTTAGGGCTGCCATAACAAAGAATCACAAACTTGGTGGCTTATAAGACCAAACACATATTCTAGCACGGTTCTGGAGGCTGAAAGTCTGAAATCAGGGTTTTAGCCATATTGATTCCTTTTGAGGGCTCTAAAAAGAATCTATCCCATGCCTCTCTCCTGGCTTTTGGTTATGACCAGTGATTCTTGGTGCCCCTTATGGGTGCATCACTCAAGTCTCTGCCTCCATCTTCACGTGGTTGTCTTCCCTCTATGAATTTGTCTCCATGTCTCTTCTCTTTTATAAGGACACCAGTCATGTTGGAGTAGGGCCCACTCTGCTCCAATATGACCTCACAATAACTGTTAACATTTCCAAAGACTGTATTTCCAATGATGTTCACATTTATAGGTACCAGAGGTTCGGACTTCAACATATCTTTTGGGGTGGACACAATTCCATCCATAACAGCACCTCATATATGACACATCCTTTTACTCAAATGCAAAAACCATTCCTCCATATTGAACAACAGTGATATTTTCAGATGAGAAGAAAACATAATTATATAATCTTAAATTGCTCAGTGATATTTTAAAACATAGTTTTACCTCAGAATTGTAAAGTATTGGATTAGGTAAATTAAAACAAGCATAAAAACAGTGCTTTAAGTCACAAAGGCAAGTCCTGAATATAAAATACTCAAGAATATGACTTTTACTGTAGAATGAACTAGTAATGATCAAAATATTATAATTCTTATGAAGAATAGTAAAAATATAAAACTCATTTGTACTTAAAATTGCTCAAACTTAAAACTTGAAATCTTCACTTACTCTTCTCTTTCTCTCACACATCAAAGTCAGGAAATCCTTTTGGCTCCACCTCCAAAATATATCCAGAATCCAGCCACTTCTAACCATCTTTATAGGTAGCATGTTGAATGAAGACAACAGCATCTCTTACTTTATGTACAGCAGTAACTTCCAAACTGGTCTTTCAACTTCTTCACTTGTTCCCTACAGGCTATTTTCAACAAAACACCCTAAGTGAACTTTTTAAGAAGTTATGTTACATCTAAACCCTCTACTAACTTCCCGTTTTACTCAGAGTAAAAGCCCAAGTTTTTATGATGGCCCTAAATAGTTTTAGAGCCTAGAACTATGCCCCTTTGTTCCTTCTACTTCGAGCACCAAGACCTTCTTGCCATTACTAAAACAGGTTAACATGACCTTTGCATTAGTTGTCTCTTTCGTGTAGAAGACATGGTTCCAATTAATCACTGGCTTCACTCTCATCTCTTTCAGAACTTTGTTAAAAGCTCACCTTCACAATGAGACTTTCCTACCTGTTCAACACTAGAAGCTATTTTCCCTGCTATTCACAGTCCTGCAGACCTCCATTACTCAGCTCTCCATTTTTCCTCTATAGTACTTAATACATTTCAATAAATTACATAATATACTCATTTACTACATTTATTGTTTATTGTCTATATCGTCTCCTCTCCCTTTACAATGCAAACTCCTCAGTGAAAGCTATCTTTGTTTCCCTGATATATCCTAAACACTTAGAAAAACATTTGTAGAATATAGAAGTGGCTCAATAAAAATATTTGAATGAATAAATGAATATTTATGGAGCTGTAAATGTCCCTACTACCTATTACCATTCCAAGTTGGCAGCACCAATGGCAAATTACATGAATGTTTTAGGAGGCCAGGAAGATTACTGAGTTACAGCACTGTTTTCTAATCTGGGTATACATAAGGCCCTTTTGTATTTTGTTTTTAAATTTGTGCTTCTTGGACTTAGCCGTTTCATATTCTAAAAGGATCATTGTAATTCTAAATATTGTACAGTCATGTGGTTATCTGAACACATCAAATAAAAGATTACAAGTGTTACAAGTGGCTTTTAAAAATCATTTGTGTAAGAGCATGTATTTTTTTTTTCAGTCATTTGGTGAATAATATCAATTTTTTTTTGTCCAGGTACTATGCAAAGCACTGCAATAAAATAATGAACAAAATAAAAAATTGTTTGCCTTTAGAAACCTACAGTAATTAGTTGTATAGTATGAATACATAGGGACCTCTGGTGGCGTAATGCCTAAGGCATTTGACTGCTAGCCAGTAGGCTGGTGGTTCAGCCACTCCTCAGAAGGAAGGTTAGGCAATCTCCTTCCATGGTAATACTGGCTCAGAAACTCAAGAAGCGGTCGCTATGAGTCGGATCCAACTCGACGGCAGGGAGAATGAATGCATATATGATTGAACTAATTCATACATGCATCATTAAATATTTATGAAACTACCATATACCAGCATGGCTAGGTGTCCTGGATGCACTGGTGAATTAAATAGGATTAGTCCCTGCCCTTATAGAGTTTAAATCAAGTTGGGGGACCAAAAAAAAACCCACTAAGTTCCATGTCTTGAAAATTTTGGTAGGTGCTACGAATTGGACATACTAGTTATGGAGAACAGCATGGCATTAGGAAGGACTAAGTATCTTATTTGCTAACCAGAAGGTTGGCAGTTCAAACCCACCAGCCACTCCTTGGAAAGAAGGTTGGACAAATTACTTCCGTAGTGATACCGTCTCAGAAACCCAAGGAGGGGTCACTATGAGTCGGGTCCAACTCAACGGCACATAATGACAACATAAGTATCTTGTTTGGGTATAGTAGTAAAAAAGTTCTTTGAGAAAGTAATATATATCAGGTCAAGACCTGAAAGAATCACCTATGCAAAATGGTGTGTGTGTGTGTATGTATGTGTGTGTGTGTGTGTGTGTGTGTGTGTGTAGAGGAGAGCAGGCTGAGCAGAGCCAGGAAGGGAAAAGAGTTTACAGATAAGGAAACATGTGGAACTTCTGAGGCAGAAGAATGATTGTCATGTTTAACAAACTAAAAGACATCATTGGAAATGAAGGAGAGTTTAAGGAACCTTACAGCTTCATTATCTCTCAATTGGCTCAAAGGCAAACTGGAAACTGTAATTGTATCTGATTTTATTTAATAAGTATATCTATTTTCTAAATGAGATTGAGGAGATATATGTATATATACACACATACATGGAAGCTCTGGTTCTAGTTGGGCAATCTAGTTCTGTAGAGATACTGCCTCGGCAATCCAGCCACTCCTTGGAAGGAAGATTGTGCAGTCAACTTCCATAATGATGTCACCTCAGAAACTCAAGGAGGGGTTGCTATGGGTCAGATCCAACCGGATGGCAGTGAGGTTTTTTCTTTTTTTACACATATATACATGAAGTGACAATCACCCAAGTGATCTTGACCACCAGAGTTTCTGTGGTCTACCAGAAAATATGTATCTATTAGTTTCCTAGCAAAAAACCTAAAAGGGAGTCTATCATTATCTGATATAAGAAAATGAGCTAACTTTTAGATAGATACTTGTTGGTCGTGGTACCATTAATAAATTCTAATATTATTATTTAGGCCCTTACACAAAGGGCCCTTAAAAACTTAGTAGGCAAAGTTTTCAACAGGGAATTTACATTAAAATAAAAAGTCTTTTATCAATGCTTGGCCTTTTATAAAAATTCAGTATAAGCTTCATGCATAATATGGAAATTTAACTCAAAGCATTGGTTCATACAGGTCTAAGTTCACTTATTTATCTGTTCTCTAGGCAGGACAGACCAAGTCTATATGGCTTTGGGAATACTTAAATTTGTTGAGATACTGGGTAAAAATATAACAATAAAAGAGCTCGATTCCCTTAGTGTTCAAGGAACTGGAACTACGTTATGAGAGCTTTTCCAGATAAAGCCCTACTTAAGGAGTCCTTTTGGGAACTCTGGTAGTGTAGTGCCTAAGGCCTTGACTGCTAACCAGAAGGCTGGCAGTTCAAACCCACCAGCCACTCCTTGAAAGTAAGGTTGGGCAATCTACTTCCATAGTGATACTACCTTGAAAACCCAAGGAGGGGTGACTACTAGTATGATCCAACTCAAGGGCACATAACAACAACAACCTGACAAATGCAGAGCTACTTGTCTTCCCTCTATGACCCTTGGCTGCACTCAACTCCCTCAACACAAGAGGCAAAGTATTTCCCCAATAACCCTGAATGAAAACCCAGATCCAGTTTCACTGTGTGCCCCAAGGGTATGGTAGAGTGTCTACTGAACTTCAGGTGTAATAGATTGGAGTTTGAAAACTGGCTCTGGCTCTTACTTACTTTAGGGACTTGAACAACCAACTGAACCTAGAAACTCATTTCCTTATCAGGAAATAGGAAAATGGAAAAGATAATTTTAAAAATATTTTCATCTATTAGTTATGTATAATATCACCGTGCAGACTGAAAAATGTTATAGATATCCCAGGCAATCACAGTTCTTTCTCACATTTCCTCACAATCTAGTTATTTTCTCCAGTATGATACTAATGTGAGCAATTATTTTGTTAGTATTGTTAGATTATTAAGGTCATAAATAACAAAAGAAATCTCCTTTCTGGATTTTGTTTTGATATAGATAAGAAATCTCTTGTTTTCCTTCTCTAAAACATGGATAATAGCATTTATTTAGTAGGGTTTCATGCTAAGATTAGTGATAATGGGTATGTAGAAATTTATACAGGCCCTGAAATATGGTGGAAACATGGTATTTTATGATGATAAGATGATTAGTTTATTTTGATTTTTAATTACTTGTATCAGATACAGTAGAAATGCCAAGACACTGGACATATAGTTTGAGGCATGAGGTCCACATTTTAGACACTTGGAACTCTGAAAAACACATTCCAGGCTAGTAGAGTTCATCTCTGTAAATGTGTTTATATTACAGGGCAAGGTCTTGTGGTAATTCTTTATACTTTTGGCAAAGATATTTTTTTTCTTCTACAATCAATCTACAATCAAAGATAGATTAAATATAATAGTACTAGCATTCTGTTTTGCATGTAAATGACTAAGTAAGGTTATACAGAGGACTTTACCCTTCTAAACAGGACCTCATAATCATTGTTTAATAGAATCTCTGGAAATGTTGCACTGTATGTGTGAGACAATTACACTCTCAGTGGTTTAGATAAAGCTACTCCAACCATTCATAATACATTTAATCCTGAGATGTCTTAAATCAGCCACCTGAAATCTAACTTGCATCTTACATTCTATGATTAGTGATTTAGGAACTTTCCATTGTTATTAAATTGCTACAGATTGAATTGTGTCCCCCAAAATGATATGTTCAATAAGACACTTGCCTGCTAACCAGACAGCTGGTGGTTGAAACCCACCAGCCACTCCTCGGAAGGAAGGTTGGGCAATCCTACTTCCGTAGTGATACTGCCTCGGAAACCCAAGGAGGGGTCGCTATGAATCGGGTTTGGCTCGACGGCACATAACAACAACAACAGCTCCCACTACCTGTGAATCTGATCTGATTTGGAAATAGAGTCTTACTAGATGCAATTAGTTAAGATTAGGGTAGGACCTAATTTCTTTATGACAAATGTCTTTACAAGAAAAGAGACATAGATGAAGAGACACACGGAAGAATGCCTTGTGAAGAAGGCAGTGATCAGAGTTAAGCTGCCACAAGTGAAGTAAAGCCTGGAACCACCAAAAATTGAAAGAATCAAAGAAGGATCATAATCTAGTGCCTTCGGAATGTAAATGGCCTTATCAACACCCTGAATTCAAGTTTCTAGTTTCCAGAACTGTGAGAAAAATAATTTGTTGTTTTAAGCCCCCTGTTTTATAGTAGTTTTTGTTTGTTTGTTTGTTTGTTTGTTTGTTTACAACAAAAGCATTAATAAAGTGTGGATGGAAAACTTCTGTTGAAAACCTCAAGTGAAGTTTGATTTAAAAGATGTTTGAACTTTGAATTTCATTGGCAGGCCAAAGATTAAAGGAAATCAGAAGATTCTCAAGATAAGAAGAGTAAGTGGTGAGATGTCACGTGTGTTTTGTGCACACAAATGTAAATTATACAATGAGATTGAATTCTAGGCTCTGACAATCATTGTCAACAAAAGGTAAAGTTGCAAATATTTATGCTTTAAATCTTAAATCATAAAACTACTTAAATCTTTCTAACAACTAGTTTTAATGCTCATGGATACATTTTACTTAAGTTACCTTTTATACTTTTCATAGAAAGAGTCATCTTAGGCATAGACGGAAGCTTAGGAATCACCGGTTTGTTTGTGGATTCTTTCATAATTTTGGGAAATGCCAAAGAGTTCAACTAATTTCTAATCTAGTTTTTAGACTAGAATGCCGAAAAAAAAAAAAAAAATACAGGAAACTAATGTAAAAACATTATTACTGGAAATTGAGTGGGAGTTTTGAGACCTTTCTTCCAGAAAACAAGGACTTGATGATCAGGTCTGTTAGGTTCTAAAACTTAATGTCATGCATTTGTACTTATTAAAAATTGTACCAATGAAAATATATTAGTAATATGAACTCCTAGTTGAATTGGGAGTTCTTCATTTGAAACGTGATATTTGCAAGGAATTATCTGTATCTTTATTTTCTCAGCCCCCCATCCTCCACCACTTTGTAGAATCGAAACTAGAATTTTCCCTTCTTGATAAAAGAACAAAAATAAACGTGTCATTTGTAAAGTGATACTTAATAATTAGTGGTAAACTTGAAATACTAGAAAACATTTTAGGCCTAATACCAGATAGTCATGAAAATGTATCTCTTTTTACTATCCTTTGAATGTATATTCATATTGGTTTTTAAGATATTTTAAATTTTCCTTTTTTTTTTTTTAATTGATGCTATTTTTGATAAGGCTTCCTTTTAACTTGGTAGATGTCTAGTGCTAGTCTTCCAAGAAAGGGTCCTTTTATTCTTCAGTCACTTCTAAAGTCATGTGGTCTTTGAACTTAAGTGACTGTTTTGCACATGAGTGCTACCACACATTTAAATCCAGGTAGACCTCATGGCAGGTCACCCTCTGAATGCTAATCATACAGAAAAAATACCTTGCCTATACTACATTACCAATTCTGAACTGAAAAGCTAGGGACGAAACTTAGGTTTTTTTTCTTCATTGTATAAATAAGAAATAAAACTACTGCACTGAGTTTCATTGTTGACCTCAACAGGTGAATTGAACTGATAGTGTTAATTCAGAGTCAAGTAATTATCCAAATCCTTTGTGTAGATTTACAACCTACATGCAATATTAACAAAATCAGGTGGCTTTTACAGTTCCATATATGTGTATAGGCTCTCCTCAACTTACACATACAAATTCATCAATAACTGAACTTTGTAAGCTGACATTGAAACTACAACAAAATTGTTGTATTAATTTTTTAAAACATTTATAATGCCACACGTGAGGATCATTTGTATTGGTAATACATGGAAAATAAACAAGATGGTAATTTTATATATATATATATATATATATATATATATATATATCTTAAATCATGTACCAAATTTCTTGTCCAAATTGTGGAAGATAAGTTCAATTTAAATTGCAATCTATTAGCCACTATGAGTGTATTTCTGTAAACATAGTTACACAGAAAAAAAATAATTAAAAGAATTCTTACAGCAGCTCTAGGAAACTAATACATTCAGAGTCTTGTTTTTCTTAGAAGCCATTTATTGACTTAAAACCATAATTCTGTAACATTGTGTAGAAATAAATGCAATGTCAGAAACTTGAAAACTGATGAACAGATGCCTCCTGTTTAAGTTTCTGAGTTTTTAGTTTTTACATTCCTTCAAGTTTAGTGTAGATGTTGAGCTTAGTAGATGCATTAGTACTAGATACATTAGTGGGAGCTCTGGTGGCACAGTGCCTAAGGCATTTGACTGCTAACCAGAAGGCTGGTGGTTCAAACCTATGAGCCACTCCCTGGAAAGAAGACTGGGGAATCTACTTCCATAGAGATAACACCTCGGAAACCTAAGGAGGGGTCCCTATGAGTCAGATTCCACCTGATAGCAGTGAGTTTTTTGGTTTGAGATACAGTAGTGCTAGATATCAAAGACTCTGACTGATGGACAGGAAACTATGTGCTCCTGTTGAGGCAAAAAAGCATTAAATTCTGCTCTTTAGCTTCTGTACCAGTAAAGATGGGGAAAAATAACTGAGTTCTGTAAGCTAATTGTGAAGACTAAAGAAATGAGTTATACTTTTAAATCACAGGGCTTGGCATGCAGTAAGCATTCAACAAAGTGTTAGTTAAAATTCTTGTAGATAAGAAGCTATGTAGTACATAAAGAACATAATTTCTGAAGCCAGTCTGCATGGATTTGACTCTTGACGGTTTCACTTCCTAGTTGTGTGTACTAGTTATTTATGCTTTCTGTGCCTTGGTTTCCATATCTGTAAAATGGGGAGAATAATGGTAATTTCTCCTAAAGTTTTTGTGAGAATTAAAGGAGTTAATTCTTATTAAGCCTATATCATAGTCCCTTGCACATCAGAAGCATGCTATATTAGCCATTATTAACATATCATAACTTAATAAACATTAGATCCAGTCATCATTCAACACAAAATTTTCCTATGAGCAAATTATACCTGATAATCCAAGGACCTATGAAACACTGTGTTTCCTAAATGTTATATTGGAATCAGTATTTTCAGGACACTCAAAAAGACTAGATGTTCTCACTAGTTTCATGTACTTTCTCCTGCTGTGTGCTCTCATCCCACCAATACCCACAGGACAGAGTTTCAAATCTGAAGCATATCTGTCCCAATCTTCTCTAAGACATATTGTCCAAAGATTTGTATTTTTACCACGGCAGTTATATTTCTTAAAATCTTAAAAATCCTCCTAATTTTATCCCCTTGTTTTCCTAAGGATTGAAGCTCTGGTGGTATAGTGGTCAAGACATTTGGCTGCTGACCAAAATGTCGGTGGTTTGAACCCACTAGCCACCCCACAGAAGAAAGATGAGAGAATCTGCGTCCATAAAGATTTACAGTCTTGGAAGAGCAAGGGAGGTCACTATACGTCAGATTTGTCTTGATGGCAGTGAGTTTGGTTTGGTTTTTGGTTTCCTAAAGAGCCATTATTCATTTAACCTGTCAACTCCAATGAAACACTGAGGAACCCTTTTGAAAGATTACAATTTGACTGTGTGTGTATGCTACCATAGAACTCCACTAAAATAAATAAAGAAAGAAGATACATTATACTAAGGCATAATTACTTATTTACTTTCTGACACCTCCTAATACTCAAACTCCTCCAGAGCAGGCATCATAGTGTATTCATTCCCTATACTTAGTGTCATGGCTAGCATGTAGTGGCTACCAAACATATATTTAATGAATAAATTAATGAATACTTTATTTCAATCAATCCAGATTCTCATAAACCAGATTCCAAATTATCTTAAATTGTTCTAGAGCTTTGTCTGTGTTTTCCTTAAATTTGTCAGTGTTTTCCTTGCTCTGTGTCTCAACCTATTGAAGATATACAAATATAATTCTTTTGAATTCCTTTTCAGGGAGTACCAATGCAGTTTCTTCCTCAGGGATGTCTTCT
>NW_006922213.1:1308177-1309210 GCF_000298275.1 Orycteropus afer afer
TTTCACCTACAGTACATGGGGTATAAGAGTAACAAGGGGAATATCGCACTTTTCCAGTCATCAGTCTTCAGTATAACTGCCCATCCTGTCCTCAGCAAGCAGAACTGGCTCCTATATTGTCATCTAGGTAAGAATGCCACTTATATATATTCAAAATGGTCACACCTGGTGCTTGTGAATGATCAAAATTGTTGCATCTTCAGGACAGCCTCTGGTAGTCCAGAGATCTGTTTGTTTGTGTCCTTCTTCTCTGTTTTCCCTTCTGGTTGTCAGGCACCAATGCAGTCCTTGCCCATGCAGTCTTTAGTGAACACAGCCAATTCTTAGGTCGCTACTGGGATATTTTCAAAATGGCTGTGCCCTCAGGACAGCCAGCAGTCCACAGCTCCATTTGTCTCCTTACTCACTGTTTTCTTTCAGGTTTTTCTACTAGTTGGTATTCAATCCACTTCTTTAACCTTGCCTTCAAAGCTTAGGGTTCCAGAATCATCTTCTTTATCAGTTTCTATTGGTATCTCATTGCTTTGTTGCAGAAGGTCTGTGTAGCCTGTCTGCCTGTTTCACCATCTTACCAGAACTCCTTGATTCTGAAATATCTTAACATGACTTCAGAGCTATAGATTTTGTAGTTCAGGAGTTCAGAGAATCCTGGCTACACATCAGGGAGAGCTTTTAAAAACATTACTTTAATCAGTCTCTAATTGGGTTCATAGAATTACTATTTTAAAGAGCTTCCCAGATGATTCTCCTGTGCAGCCAATATTCAAAGTTGCTATCTACTCTTTTTACATCCTTGATGTTTATTTTGAAGTAATTTGGCATAAATAAAACCATGAATAAGAGTCTACAAATCATGTATTAAGCAAAGGACAATTTGGCAACAGTAAAATAAAAGATGTTCTATGTGACTAATGTCCTGTGAACTCTTTCTAAGTATAGGGCTTTGTAAATAATGGACACCAACAATTCACATTTATAAATATTTTAAAGGCATACCTTATGTCAGAAACACAGATTTTTACCCCAAATATTA
>NW_006922213.1:1309871-1311220 GCF_000298275.1 Orycteropus afer afer
TATTAACTTTATATAAAAATAATTCTACACATTCATCCATTTCTTAAACAAATATTAATTGAGCAGTAATCACATGCCAGACCCTGTACTAAGTACAGAGGCTACAAAGTTTAATTAACTCAAGGTTCTGACAGTCAAGTTTAATTTATATTATATGTGCTTAGTTTTGATTGGTTTTCTTGACACTGTATTCCAAACAATCCCCAATATTTTCAACATATTTGCTAATCATTATTTCTACAAGATATTATTATATTTTACTCATGTATAATTATATAAAGTGACCCTAAACATGAGTCAAAGTTTAAAAATTATTTATGAGTTCACACTGACCTAGTTAGTATATTCACTTTGTCAGAATTTTTTGTCTGTTTTCCTATTTTTGTGGTCATTTTAGATTGTGAAATAATTTTGACATATTATTTTTCCCATTTCTCAGTAATAGTTCTAGATTTGTAGACTTTGTAGTTCAGGAGTTCAGAACCCTGGCTGAACATAAGAGTCATCAGGGAGAGCTTTTAAAAACACTACTTTAATTGGTATCTAAATGAGTTCATAGAATTACTATTTTTTAAGAGCTTCCCAGATGATTCTCCTGTATAGCCAATATTCAATCTACTTTTTTTATATCATTTATGTTTATTTTAAATTACTTTGACATAAATAATACCATGAATAAGATTCTACAAATCATGTATTAAGCAAAGAACATTTTGGCAACAGTAGAATGAAAGATGTTCTATGTGATTAATGTCCTGTGAGGTTAAGAGGGTTTTCTCCCATATTCATTTTTACCAGATAGCCACCTCATGCATGAAATGAGGAGGAGGAAAAAAAGAATGAGTGAAAGGAGGAAAGAAGGAAAGAGATAAAGGAAGAGAGGAAAAGAGACAGGAAGGAAAGAAGGGAAGGAAAAAGGAAGAGAAGAAAGAGCAGAGTACAATTTTATAAAACTCATCAATACTCACTAAACTAAACCATAATTTATGAAGAAGTTATCCTGAAATGAGAGCTCAAATCTATGTCAAACTTCCAAATTTAAGACTCAGAGTCTCAGTGCAAGACCACTCTTTTGATCTCTTGATTTTCCATGAACTTATGCCTGGTTTCCATGGTAACCATTTTCATGAGTGTTTTAAATAATGAGAAAAATTAATCTTCTTTCATCACTTATATTCAGATTCTTGGAATTAGTGGCTTTCCTTATTTGTGTTCCATTTCAAGGATGATCGTCTTTAACTTAAATGACTTTAATTTAGATGACAACAAATTAGCATCTTAATAGAGTGGTAGAAAAAATAAACAAGAGATTTTAAGCATCACTAATTAAAAATTTTAGATAGATGATT
>NW_006922213.1:1311975-1318752 GCF_000298275.1 Orycteropus afer afer
CGATTTCTGTGAATTCTCATTTTTACTGTCAAATCATTATCAAATTTGACAAATCTAATATCAAAAAAATCATTATTTTTACTGTCAAATCATTTTATTGTCAAATCAGTATTATTACATGTCAACACGTTTGTTACATTTTAGAAGGTCAATAAATATTCCTGAAATGAATGCATTGATCATGTGTCCTTAAAGTTTCCTTCATTTATTCTAATAAATTATGATATCATGAGCAAGAAAAAGAAACTAAAATTAAGGAAATGGTAAAAACAAGGCAATCATCATGTAATGTATATGTGTGCTTGTGTGTGTGTGTATAGAGAGATAAATACAGATAAATAAATACAAAGATATACAATCACATATACAAAAAAATCTGTTACAAACTACAGTATTTGATAATAAGGATGATGTAAATTCTTTTCATTTGTTAATTATTGCTGGTGATTAAATCTTGTTCTTTAATAGTATATAAAGAAAGAAGTACAGAGTCTTCAGCTTATGAGCCATCAGCAAAATAAGACTGGCAGATAAAATACAAGAAATCCAGTTAAATTTGCATTTTAAATAAAATAATCTTTTATTTTTTAGTATATGTATATCCCAAATAGGAGCCCTTGTGGAACAATGGTTAAGTGCTTGACTGCTTACTGAAAGGCTGACAGTTCAAATCCATGCAGTGGCTTTGTGAGAAATAAACCTGAGGATCTGCTCCCATAAATATTATAGCCCAGAAAACCCTACAGAGCAGTTCTATTCTGTTACATGGGGTTGTTATGAGTTGAAAATTGATTTGACAGAACCTAAAAACATGTCTGGGAGCTCTGGTACCATAGTGCCTAAGGCATTTGACTGCTAACCAGAAGGCTGGTGGTTCAAACCCATCAGCCACTCCTTGGAAGGAAGAGGGGGCAATCTACTTCCGTAGTGATACTGTCTCGGAAACTCAAGGAGGGGTCGCTATGAGTCGGGTCTGACTCGATGGCACATAACAACAACAAAAAAAACATGTCTCAAATTTTTCATGGGACATACTCATAAAAACAAATTCGTTATTTATCTGAAATTCAACTTTAACTAGGTATCTTGTATTCTTATTTGCTAAATCTGGCAAACCTATTTTAAAGCCAGCTTCTTAAACTTCCATATTATCTGAGAAGTTCACAGTCTAGCAGAGGATGTGAGGGAGAAAAACGATACCAATATGGTCTGATGAATGCTGACATAGAGAAACATCCATATTATCATGGAGGGAAGATTACAAATACCCTGGAAGCACTCATGAGACACAAATTCAGGAGTCTGAGATGAAATGGTAGAGCACTACAGTTGGATTACACAGTTCGATACACTAAAAGTCAAACATATAACAGGGAAGCAAGAGGGCAATTACATTGGAAAGCCATGGCAAAATCCTTTCAGGAATTTTGAAAGAACCTTTTCTTTCTTCTCTTTAAGCTGCTTCGTGGGCCACAATTCATAATACTAAAGAACCACTATCCTGCAATAATAACTTGCAAAATTTATAGTAGATATCAGAGACATTAATCAATAAGTAACATCCAGACTAATACTGATAATTAAAAAAAAAATCCTTATAAAAGGAGTAGTAGATGAAGTTTCTGATAATTTTTGTTAGAACCTGAATATGATCTGACCAAAGATACTCTAATAATAGCTGAGTATTTGAGAATGGTAATCAAGCCATCTCAGTATTTCTAACATTTAACATAATGCCTGGTGTTGAGGTGACATGCAATAAATATTTGTAGAATAAAAGGATGAAGTGTTTTTTGCTTTATTAAAATACTATACTAATAAAAGTAAATTGTACATTAAAACCTATACTCACTCACTGCCGTTGAGTCAAATCCAACTCATAGCAAGCCCTCCTTGGGTTTCTGAGGCAGTATCACTATGGAAGTAGATTGCCCTATCTTCCTTCCAAGGAGTGTGTCTGGTGGGTTTGAACCACGAGCCTTCTGGTTAGCAGTCAAATGCCTTAGGCACTATACCACCAGAGATCCCACAGGCCTATACAAAAGAGTGAACCCTAGACTTTAGTTAATGATAATGTATTAACATTGGTTCATCAACTGTAACAAATGTATCACATTAAAAAAAAAAAAAAAAGAATTAATCTCTTCTCATTCCTCCAGTTAATCTACATATCCTCTCTGCTTTATTCTCAGTTTATTTGAGAACATTTATTTATTGGCCTACTTCCTTTGGTATGATAACTAGGATGCTCTCAGCCATGAGGCAAACTTATAATTACGGAAAACTACCAAGTTACAGAGCTTGCCTCAAGGATGAAACATAACTAGCAGTTCTGCATACAGTGACCAAAGATTAGCCACAGAGTTGCATTGGGTAGGCATAACCATCTGGGGGAAACAGTCTAGTGTGAACACAACAAGAACAGTTAGATGGCTAATGATCCTTGAAGTCAGATAGATGGAGGTATTATAGTCCCAGGTGTTATACTGATGCTCTGGACAGTAGCAAATATCCTAATTGCCCCTAGTGAAACTGGTCAGGACAGGGTTAAACAACTGTCATTATGAAACAAGTGTGCTGGAGTTCATGATAAGATTCAACCCTAGAAAGAAACCTCAATGTAGATGCTACATGGCCAATGTGGAATCTTTACATAGGCAAAGAATGTCATCCAGAGAATGAAATCCAATGGGACAGTGGGATAAGTTCATTTCAGGAGAAATTAAAATCTTAAAAGCTCCTCCCCCCTGCCCCAAGAATAAAATGAGTAAGATGCATCTCTATAAAAATTTGATAAAATCAATAGCCATTTGGAAATGAAATGCAAGAAAGTCGTACAGAGTCTTTGTTTCCTAGTACTGTAGTGGCTTGCATGTTGCTGTGATACTGGAAGCTATACCACCAGTATTTCAAATACAGACGGGTCACCCGTGGTGGACTTCCTAACTAAGGCAAACTAGGAAGAAGGACATGGCAGGCTACATTTGAAAAAACTGGTCACCAAAAACCTTATGAATGGCAGTAGAATATAGTGCTGAAAGATGAGTCCCTCAGGTTGGAAGGTACTCAAAATACAAATGGGGAAGAGCTGCCTCCACAGAGTGGAGTTGAATTTAATGACATGGATGGAGTAAAGCTTTTGGGACCTTCACTTGCTGATGTGACATTACTCAAAGTGAGAAGAAACAGCTGTATACATCCATTAATAATCAGAATACAGAATGCATGGATTATGAACCTAGGAAAATGGGAAATTATAAAAAATGAAATGAAATGTATAAAGATGGGTATCTTGGCATTAGTGAGCTGAAATGGACTGATACTGGACATTTTGAATAGAAAAATCATATTGTTTTCTATGCCAGGAATGACAACTTGAATAGGAACAGTGTCACATCCACAGTCAAAAGAACATCTCGAGATCTATCAAGAAGTAAAATGGTATCTGATAGGAAAATATCTGTGCGCCTACAAGGAAGACCAGTTGATTCAACTATTACTCAAATTTACACATCAACCACTAATGCCAAAGATGAATAAATTGAGTTTTACCAACTTCTGTGGTCTAAAAATGAATCAAAATTTGCAGTCAAGATGCATTGATAAGTACTGGTGATTGGAATGTGAAAGTTGGAAACAAAAAAGAAGGATCAGTAGTTGGAAAATATAACCTTAGTGATAGAAACAATGCCAGGGATTACATGATAGAATTTCGCAAGACCAACAACATATTCATTGCAAATACCATTTTCCCACAACATAAACAGTAATTATACACATGGACCTCACTAGATGGAATACACCAGAACCAAATCAACTACATCTGTGGAAAGAGACAATGGAGCATGTGATGGTTAAGTTTGTGTGTCAACTTAGCTGGGCCTGGTTAAGTGGCTGGGCAACTGAATGCAGTTATTCCCCATGATGAGACTGGCAATCAACTCCATGGTGGAACTTATCACAAACAGTTGAGTAGCTGCCTTAGGGATATGGTCTGCTTCCCATATATAAGAAATAGCTTTGGGAATGATCTCTAGCTTATGGCACGCCTGAACCCTGCCTGTAGCTGTGTACTAGTACTATAGTGGCTTCTGTAGTGGCAGCCTCCCATGCTCTGCCCATTATGGGACTTTCAATGGACTTGAATGAATGGCCTGCCATGTGGTTTGGAAACATCAGGACTGTGCCTTTTTACTTGTCAATCTTGGGCTTGTCAGTCTCAGCAGTCAGAAGCTGTCTGAGTGAAGAAAAGCCTCTAGCTTCAGTGGGCTAGGAGCAGGAGGTAGAGCTGAAGCCCAAGGTTGAGGGGCTTTCACACAGCTTCTAGAGCCTGGCACTTTGAATGTAGACTTAAAGCTTCCAAACTCTAAGAGAACAAACTCCTGTTTGTTAAGGCTATCCCATTTGTGGTATATTCCTGTCCGAGTGGAACTAGGTAACCAGAACAGAGGAGCTCAGTATCATCTGTCAGAACAAGGCCAGGGGCTGAAAATGGAAGAGTCCATACAGTCCACTAGTTGCTCATATGCAAGTTCAAGTTGAAGCTGAAGAAAATTAAAACAAGTCCATGAAAGCCAAAATATTAATTTGATTATATACCACCTGAATTTAGAGACCATCTCAAGAACAGATTTGACACTGAACACCAATGACTGAAGACCCAATGAGTTGTGAAGTAATATCAAGGAGACCATACATGAAGAAAGCAAAAAGTAATTAAAAAGACAAGGAAGAAAGAAAAGACCAAAATGGATTTCAGAAGACACTGAAACCTGCTATTGAATGTAGAGTAATTAAAGCAAATAGTAGAAAAGAAGAAGTGAAAGACCTGAACAGAAGATTTCAAAGAACAACGGAAAGGACAAAGTAAAGTACTGTAATGGAATGAGCAAAGAACTGAAGTTCAAAAATAAACAAAAGAGAAGAATACACTTAGCATTTCTCAAGCTGAAAGAACTAAAGAAAAAATTCAAGCCTCAAGTTGCAACATTCAAGGTTTCTACAGGCAAAATATTGAATGACACAGGAAGCATCGAAAAAAGATAGAAGGAATACAGAGACATTATACCAAAAATATCTGGTTAATGTTAAACCATTTCATGAGGTAACATATGATCAAGAATTGACAGTGTTGAAGGAAGAAATCCAAGCTGTACTGAAGGCACTGGCAAAAATCAAGCCTCCAGGAACTGATAGAATATCAACTGAGATGTTTCTAACTCATCTATGCTTAAAAATTTGGAGGACAGTTACCTGGCCACCTGACTGGAAGAGGTCCATATTTGTACCTATCACACACACAAAAAAAAGATAATTCTACAGAATGTGCAAATTATTGAAAAAAATAATATCACATGGAAGTAAACGTTTGCTGAAAATAATTTAAAAACAATTGCCGCAGTACATAGTCAGGGAACTGCCAGAAATTCAAGCTGGATTCAGAAGAGAATATGGAACAATGGATATCATTGCTGATGTAAGATGGATCTTGGCTGAAAGCAAAGAATACCAGATGTTTACCTGTGATTTATTGACTATGCAAAGGCATTTGACTGTATGGAACATAAAAAGTTATGGATAACATTGTGAAGAATGGAAATTCCAGAGCACTTAATTGTGCTCTTAAAGAACCTGTACATATACCAAGAGGCAGTTGTTTGAACAGAACAAGTGGATACAGCATGGTTTAAAATCAGGAAAGGTGTGCATCAGGGTGGTATCCTTTCACCGTATCATGATAAACAGAGATGAGATTGAATGAAATTCCCAAGGAGTTCATGTTACTTGGATCCATAATCAATGCTCATGGCAGCAGCAGTCTAGAAATCAAACAACAGCGCATTGAATAAATCTACTGCTAAAGACCTCTTTAAAGTGTTAAAGAGCAAAGATGCCATTTTGAAGACTAATATGCGTCTGTCTGACTGAAGCTGTAGTATTCTCAGTTGTCTCACAGGCGTGCAAAAGTTAGACAATGAACAAAAGAGACTGGAAATTGATGCATTTGAACTATGATGTTTAAGAAGACTATTGAATATATCACAGACTGCCAAAAGAACAAACAAATCTGTCTTGGATGAAGTACAGCCAATATGCTCCTTAGAAGTGAGGTAACTGAGATTTCACCTCTCATACTCTGGTCTCATATTAAAGGGTCAGTGACAAAGGGGAAGAACTTCAATGAGATGGATTGAAATAGTAGATGTACAATGAACTCAAGCAAAGCAACGATTGTGAGGATTGTGGGCAGTGGTTTGTTCTGTTGTACACAAGATCGCTGAATCAGAACCAACTCATGGTACCTAACAACAATGATGACCATTTCAGTACTTTTTTTCAAATTTCAAATATAAAATATAAGTAATTTTAAAGAACTAAAGCATTTTCTATGTTTCTTCAGTGTTGGCAACTACAGTGAAACCTGTGAGAGCTGGAACTTAACAGTACTGCTTATTTTCCTGGGTCTTACAAATTTTCTGCCTTTGACAGGTTGCAGTCTTACCATTTTTCTATTGATAGTTTTAGCAGAAGATATTGGAGTTTTCCTTCTCTTACTGGTTTCTGCCTTACACAGTTTTACTGTAGTTTGACATTTGAAAAGCCTAAGACTGAGTCTTATATGCCAAAAGTAACTCTCGTCAGTCCCTTCATACTGGTGAATGACTGCTAACAGCACAACACCTCCACTGGTTAAGAGTGGTCAGAAGATCCTGGGTTCCGGCACTAAAAAAAAAAGAATGGTCAGCAGAAGTAGCCACAGAGGCTATACTCTGGGTT
>NW_006922213.1:1320002-1324857 GCF_000298275.1 Orycteropus afer afer
ATTACATATGTGATGCAAATACTATACTATATAGGAGGAAAAGGATATCTCAATATGATTTTGATTTCCATTATTTTGAATAAGTTGGAATATAATTTCATATGTTTAAGAGTCATTTGTATTTATTTTTCAGTCAACCATGCATAACCCTTACTCCTTTTTCTTTTGTGTGTTTATGCTTTCCTTAAGGGTTTGTAAGAGTCCTTTTTATAAGGAAAGTAGGTCTTTGTAACATGAGTTGGAATTATTTTTCTAGTTTTTTATTTATCTTTGACTATTTATAGTATTAATTAAATGGGTTTTATTTTCAATTCTCAAGGAATCAAATTTATCAACCATTTTGGTATATACAACTTAAACACCTTCTATTTTGTGATCTTCTGTGAGCAACCAATCAGTTGAAAGAGGAGTTTCCTTGAAGATGAGGCCTGTCTGCAATATATAAGTGGATATTCTGACAAAGTTTTTCTCTCTCCCTTCCCATCCTGCATGTGTCTGATTGCCTGACCTTTTGTTATTCAGATGAAAGTCAGCAAAAACCTTTAGTCTGCCATCTGACCTATGGATTTGGGACTTTCTGTTGCTGTTGTTGTTGTTGTTATGTGCCATCGATCCCTCCTTGGGTTTCCGAGGCAGTATCACTATGGAAGTAGGATTGCCCAACCTTCCTTCCGAGGAGTGGCTGGTGGGTTTGAACCGCCAGCCTTCTGGTGAGCAGTCAAGTGCTTTTAGCCACTATGCTACCAGAGCCCCCACAATTGTGTGTCATTTTCTTGAAATATATCTCTCTGTATATACTTTTATATATATTCTTCACTGATTTTGCTCCTTTAGAGGACCCAGGCTAAGATGATGACTTTAAAGTTTTGTGTGATATTTAGGGAAAAAAAAAAATTAAAAATCAAACCTCTCCTAAATTTTCTTTTACTACTTTTATGATTTATTTTTTGTTCTCATTTTCATTTTGGAATTACCAGATTCTAATATTTTACAAAGTATGCAGCATAAATCCAACAGCATTATTCCAGAGAGGTATCCAGTTGTACCCATCATAAAATGAACTGATTTATCTTTTCTGCACTGATATGAGTTGGTGTAGTGGGTAAGGAATTCGGCTGCTAACCAGAAGATTCATGATTCAAATCAACCAGTCCAGTCACCCCATGGAAAGAAGATAAGGCAATCTAATTTTGTAAAGATTTACAGCCTCAGAAACCCTATGGGGGTCACCATGAGTCAGAATCACTCAGTGGCAGTGAGTTTTTTTTTTCTTGTTGTTGTTTGAGCACTGATATGAAAGGCCAGCTTTTATCATATACTAAATACCCAACTAGATTTGGAAATATTTTTATATCGGTCATTTTCAACTGGTTGTGACTTTGTCCTCATGGGACATTTGAAAATATCTAGAATCATTTCTAATCATTATAACTAGGAGGATGCTACCGCATTTAGCAACTAAAGGACAAGCACGTGACTAAACGCTCTACAATACACAAGACAGCTCATGACAGCAAAGTGTTATCTGACTCTAAATCTGTCAAGGGAGCTGAGAACGACGAGAAATCTTGTTATAGACTTTATATATGAGTCCATAGATCTTTTCAGGGAGTTCTGGTGGAGTAGTGCCTAAGGCATTTGACAGCTAACCCGAAGGCTGGTGGTTCAAACCAGAAACTCCTAGGAAATAAGACTGGGCAAGCTACTTCCATAAAGATACCGCCTCAGAAACCCAAGGAGCGGTCACAATTCATAAGAATTGACTCAACAGCAATAAGTTTGGGGTTTTTCTTTTGGTTTGATCTGTTCATTTGTTCATTAACCTTTATCATACAATATTAACTATTATAGTTTTCTGATAATATATCTGATAAAGTTAATTCTTCCTCATTACATATGCTTTCAGAATTTTTTTTTCTTATTATTTCTGATGGTTTATTGTACAGTCTATTTATCCATTCACCCCAGGAAATCTTGAGGCATTTTGTTTGGTATTGTGTTTAATTGTTAATAATTTAGGCAGAATTGCTACCTTTCTATGTTGATACTTCTCAAAGCATTGCTATTTTCCTCAAAAACTTCCTTTGCTATTCCTTAGTTGTGCTATAAAATTTCCTTGATTGAGTCATTCTATTTGTTCATATGTTTACCCTCTTTTTGTTCATTGTTTGAAATGGAAGCTTTACTTTTATTGTATCCACTAAGTGTTCTTTGGCTGTTTAAACTAATTGATTTCTGTAAATTAAATTTCAGCTTAACAAATTCTCTTATCTGTGAATAATTTTGGTTCTGAAATTTTTTGTTTTGTAATAAATAACACATTTTCAAATATTAATAATTGTATTTGTTTTGTAATTGGTAGCATAGTGGCTAAGTCACTTGACTGCTAACCAGAAGGCTGGAGGTTCAAACCTACCAGCCACTCCTTGGAAGGAAGATGGGGCAATCTACTTCTGTAGTGATACTGCCTCAGAAACCCAAGGAGGGGTCGTTATGAGTTGGGTCCGACTCGATGGTAAATAACAACAACAACAACGACAATTTCCTTCCTATGTCTAATTCTATTGTCTAGTAACTCACAAATGATATTCCATAATAAGGAAAATAAAGGGTGTCCTTGTTTCATTTCTGATTTTATTGAGATTTTTCTCATTATTTTCTGGTAAGCATGATGCATCCCCATCTATTGCTATTTTATTTATAATAAATGTTTAATTTTGAAATTAAAAAAAAAAATTGGACATAATCTGTGATTTTTCACTTTTGGTGAAATTTGATGACAGGTTACCTTATAATTAAATTTTTTTTATTCCTGGAATAAACTTCATTTGATAGTGGTTTATTGTTGTTGTTGTTGTTATGTGCCGTCGAGTCGGCCCCGACTCATAGCGACCCCTCCTTGGGTTTCCGAGGCAGTATCACTACGGAAGTAGGAATGCCCAACCTTCCTTCCGAGGAGTGGCTGGTGGGTTATTACAATATTAATATTCTGCTGAATTGTTTATTAAACTTTTATTTAGAATTTTTGTATCAATATCTATATATTGAATTCAGCCAAACACTTTGAAGTATTATAATATCAACTTTACAATCCCTTTTACTCTGTCATCTTTGAGAAAAAGTTACTAAAAACAAAATGTACTTTTAATTTGTGAAACATCACCACATATACAGAACAAAAAGAAAAGTTTTACTATTGAATAAGAATTAAATCAGAAGGAGATGCTAAGGAATCTGATGCTTTGCATATAGCTGACTGGATACTACTCATGACATTCATGTGTTTAAGATAAGATTGCTAATTTTCTAGTATCTTTATGGGCACAGGTAGGTAGATTTATAATTTACGGCTCAGGGCACCTTTGGTTATGCTCATTTTCTTTCAGGACACTGTAAGATAGAGGCAGATTATCTGAAGTAGGTGACTGCCAGGTTCTTGACTGATCACCTTAAATTCATTTTGCAAAGAGACAGAGAAAGAATTTACCATTTCACGTTATCAAAACTAAATTCTGAAGGAACAGAAGATTAGGGGAGATTCTTCCTATATTTTCAACTGGGAGAATTACAAACTCTTATTTTCAAATTCTATTTGTTCTTATACTATTCATAATTTTAATGGAATTCTCCAAGTTATCTATTGCTGATTTTTAAAATTTGCTTATTTAATATGTTTTTAATTTCTGCTCTTCTCATTAGCTTGGATATCCATCATTAAAATACTCACTTTAAATATTTCTAAATTTGGAAGTTTGTGTGTTGTAAAAAAAAAAAAAAAAGTCATAATATACTATATGTCATTGTGGTGTAGCAAATTACATAGTGTGGCTTTTCTAGCCATAAGTCTTTGTAAACTCCATGGTGGAATGTGCCATGAGCAACTGAATAGCTCCTGATTGTTAAAGTTATCTAGCTGGGGTATTTCTGTTGAGAGTGGCATAACGCAATCTTCTGGGACCTTCTCTCTCTCTTTCAGGTGTATAGAATTCTGATGTTGGGATTGGTTAGTTTGGCCACTCTGCCAAGTTCAAAAGGAGCTCTCCTAGAGGGCGAAGGAATCTCTCACTGCTGGCTGAGAGATGTGAGACACATGCATTGCTAAGAGCTAGACACCAAGAGACACACACTGCTAAGAGAGACACCAAGAAACATGCACTGCTAAAAGAGACTGAAAGAGACTGTTGTATGAGAGACAGGGGGCTGAGAGAGACTGAGTATGTTCCTGAACTTGAATTGTAGCCTGTTGCTTCCCTAATAAACCCCATAATCTGAGTTCTCTGTGGCCATTGCAGCGAATTACTGAACCCAGCAGAGAGGTGGTGAAAGGGCTGGAGAGGGAGGCAGCATGTCTGGCCTTGCAGGAATAGGCCTTGGATGGTGATTTTGTCTTCCTCTTGTGGGGTTAAAGGAGGTCAGAAGATGCAGCCTCCTTGCCCCTTTGACAGTCAATTACTGGTGCTTTATTCTTTTCATTGCTCTTTAACATTCATTTTATCATTTAAATCTCAAGACATTCTCTATAGTAAATAGAAGGCTGGCATTTCAAACCCACCAGCCGCTCCTTGGAAGGAAGGTCGGGCAATCCTACTTCCATAGTGATACTGCCTCGGAAACCCAAGGAGGGGTCGCTATGAGTCGGGGCTGACTCACGGCAAATAACAACAACAACTGAAAACAGCAGTTCATTTTAGTACAGATGATGCAATTGATTGTAACAGACATGTTCAAATTTAAACAATGTTCATTAAAATACTTCTTCTTAAATATTTGTTTAAGAAATGACAGTGAGTATATCTGCTTAATGACTTGAAGACTAGCACAGCATAGCCATCAATACGATAACAGTGTGGATTGC
>NW_006922213.1:1325787-1326895 GCF_000298275.1 Orycteropus afer afer
GCATTTGCGTTGTTATTATTTTATGCATTTTATCCTTACAAAGAAAATTTCCTGAAGGCAAGTAATTTGACTTCTGCATTCTATTATATCTCCCAGAATTCAAAACAGTGTTAAAAAAATGAAAAAGTTTCTACAATCTGCAGAGTCCTGAAGTGAGGTATGTGGTAAGACACAAGCCACACAGACAGTTTTATTCTTAAAGTATTCACACCTTCTGCTGGAGTTCTCCATGAATCTATTCTGTAGCAATCGTGTTTTGGAGGCATCTACATGAACCCAGGAAAATTTCAGGTTTGAAATAGTAACACTACAGTATAAAATACATTTTTCAAATTGTGTTATTAATCTAGCTACAACCATCTCTAGGTGGGATAGGAGTACCAATATAATTATAATTTTGACTTGTCTCCTATGAGAATCTGGAGTATCAGATATTATAGATTCTTCACTCTATCAAACAAGGCATAGCTTATTTTATCTAGAACTTTTTTTGTCTAATAATATTTAGCTACTTTTATGGATTGAATTATGTTCCACAAAAGGATATGTTGAAGTCTAACCTCTGTACCTGTGAATGTGACATTATTTGGGGAAATATGGTCTTTATTTGAAGATATTGTCAGTTATGTAATACTAGAGTAGGGTAGAACCTGGTCCTAATTTATTCTAAATGTTTTCTTATAAAATAGGCTAACAGACATGGAGTCAAGATCACAAACAGGGGGAAGACACATATGAAGGTCCATCTACAAGAAGCAAGGACTGCTGGTACCCACTAGAACTAGGAGAGAGGCATGGAACAGTTTTTATCTCTTAGCCTTACGAAGGAGTTGACTTGGCTAATACTTGGATTTGTACTTCTAGACTCCAGAACTATGAGACAACAAATTCCTGTTGAGAGAAGAGCTAACATCAATTCTATCCAAACTATTCCAATACATAGGAAAGGAGGGAACATTCCGGAAATCATTTTATGAAGTGAGCATAACTCTGATAACAAAACCATGCAAAGACACCACTAAAAAATGAAAATTATAGACCAATATCTTCATGAATGTGGACACAAATATTGTTAATAAAATCCTAGCCAATAGATTCAAACAATATA
>NW_006922213.1:1328033-1328703 GCF_000298275.1 Orycteropus afer afer
TCTTGAAACCTACTACATTGCCACAATAGATAAAATAGCCTGGTACCTGTACAATGACAGACCAGTGGAACTAAATTGAGAACCTAGAAGTAAATCCATCCATCTATGGACAGCTGATCTTTGACAAAGAGCCAAAACTCACTAAATGAGGAAGAGATACTCTCTTTAATAAATGGTGTTGCCAAAACTGGATATTCATGTGTGGAAAAATGTAACAGGACCCATATCTCACACAGTATAGAAACCAACTCAAGTTGGATCAAAGACCTGAACATAAAATGTAAAAGCTTAAAGACCATCAAAGAAAAAATAGGGACAAACCTGTTGTTGTTATTGTTGTTAGGTGCCATTGATTCATTTCTGACTCATAGCCACTGCATGCACAACAGAACGAAACAACACCCGATCCTGCGTCAGCTCCATGATCCCTGCTGTACTTGAGCTCATCGTTGCAGCCACCATGTCAATGTATCTCGTTGAAGGCCTTCCCCTCTTTCATCGACCCTCCACCTTACCAAGCATGACATTTCTCCAGGGAATGGTCCCTTCTGACAACATGACCAAAGTAGGTGAGATGAAGTCTGGCCATTCTCGCTTCCAAGAACCATTTCGGCTGCACTTCCTCCAGGACAAATTTGTTAGTTCTTTTAGCAGTCCATGGAACTGTCAG
>NW_006922213.1:1331448-1332317 GCF_000298275.1 Orycteropus afer afer
CCAGCAGGGTACACATGGTGCACAGGTTTCAGCCCAGCTTACAGACTGAGACAGACTAGGAAGAAGGAAGAGGCTGTCCACTTCTCAAAGAATTGGCCAGGGAAAACCTTATGAAAAGCAAAGAAAGGGACAAACTTAGGGGCCCTAATTCAAGGCATAAATATACTGTCAAACATATACAAGCACAAACATAAAAGACAAAATAGATGACTGGAACCTCTTAAAAATTAAACATTGATGGACTACAAAAGATTTCACCAAAAGACTAAACAGAAAATTCATCAACTGGGAAAAAAAAAAATATAGCAACAATATATCAGATAAGGAGCTAATCTCCAAAATTTATAGAAAAGTTTAACACCTTAACAACAAAAAAAGAAAAAGAATCCAGTTAAAAAACAGGCATAGAACATGAACAGACAACTTACCAAAGAGAATATTCAGGCTGTTAACAAACACAACTATTACCCATTACAAAAACAAAACCATTGCTCTTGGGTCGATTCCAACTCATAGTGACTATGGAACTGACTATAAAGTGGTACAACCACTGTAGAAAATGATCTGGTGCTTCCTTAAAAAGCTGGTAATAGAAATACCATATGATTCAGAAATCCCACTACTTGACATATATCCTAGAAAAAGAAGAGCCATGACATGAACATATGTATGCACATACCTGCTCATCACAGCACTATTCACAACAGCAAAAAGATGGAAACCACATAAATGCTCACCAGTGAAGACATGGATCAAAAAACTATGTTACATACACACAATGAATACTATGCAAAGTTAAAGAACAATGATGAAACATCTCATAATATGGATGAACTTAGAGGATACCTTGCTGAGTGAAATTAGTCAAT
>NW_006922213.1:1333450-1336174 GCF_000298275.1 Orycteropus afer afer
CTGGATAGATAGGCACATCCCTCCAAGTTATAGGGAGATTGTAGAAAGACAGGTCATAGAAATAGGTCTTCAAAATGAGGAGGTCAAAATGATTTTTACAAGCATCCTGTTGGTCTGTGTGTTAGACTGGGTTCTCTAGAGAAACAAAACCAGTAAAGCTTATATATAGAGAGAGAGAAAGCGAGAGAAATTTATCTTAGGAAAATGGCTCACATACTTATAGAAGCTGGCAAGTCCAAAGTTCTTGTATCAAACGTCAAGCTGGAGGCTTTTCCTGACTCTTGGAGCTGCAGGGGCTGAGGAGTTCAAGGTTGGCAGGCAATGCACTGGCTGTTGACTCCAACGAATGACAAATCCAAGATTTCCAGGCCAAATGGTGGACTGTTCACTCATGGACAGTTATAGGCAGCACAACAGAATCCCAATCCACAGAGGAATGTCTCTTTTCCCAGGATGTCCATAGATATACTGGAAACAGGCCACACCCCTAGGGAAACTCCCTTTCAACAAATTGGCTGCTCAAAACATAATCATCTGATCCAATCATGGGAATAACCACATCACAACAGCTTAAACCACACAGAATTGTGGTCCAGCCAAGTTGATACACAGCTCCAACTATCACAGTCTTCCAGGTAAGATGTATGAATGCCAAGATTAAAATGGGAAGCTGAGGCCATCCCAAGGAGCTACTCAAAGATTTCTAAACAGGCAGCCTTCTAAGTTTTTGAAGTAGTCTTGCAGACCCTGGTGAACAATAAGTCATACTGTGAATCAGGCTTATCAGTCCAGGTGAATGAATAAATTGTGTCAATATAGACAAGATGCTGATATAATTCTCTGGAACAACTTAACACCAACATCTTGGGGGTATAATCAGGGTGTTCTGTGTCCTCCTTTATGGCTCTGCTGTTTAAGTGAATTGTGATGAATAGATTTTTAGGTCTAAGACAATTAGTTAGAGTGATTCTTCTTAAAGTTCTCAAAGCACATTATTGAAAGTCCTGGTTTTCAAGTTCATGCTTTTCTTATACACCAATAACATAATAAAAACAGTCCAACTGGTTTCTTAAAACTTCACTCTTTGGAATATAAACATGATTTTGTCTCCAATTTTTGCTTTTGACTATGTTATATCAAAACCTTCTTCGCCATACAGTGGTAGAACCCTTCAGGAAATCTTATGATAAATTTGTATTATCTTTTCACTTTGGATTATTAAAACAATACAGTTCAGTTTAAAATATGATTGTCATATTTGAATCAACATTCTCTCCACTCAGATCAGGAAAAACTTAAAATGTGGAGGATGTTGTTGTTGTTGTTGTTATGTGCCGTCGAGTCAAACCCGACTCATAGCAACACCTCCTTGGGTTTCCGAGGCAGTATCACTACAGAAGTAGGATTGCCCAACCTTCCTTCCGAGAAGTGGCTGGTGGGTTTGAACCACCATCTGTCTGGTTAGCAGGCAAGTGTCTTAGCCACTATGCTACCAGAGCTCCCTAAAAATGTGGAGGATAGGAGAGGCAAAGGAGGGGAGATCTATAATTTGAAACTTTTGTTCCCACTCTAACACCTTTGAAAAGGGCTTTTCTTTAAACATCTATCATGTTGTCTATCATCTTCTAATTTTCAACCCCTCTACCATCAAATAAGGAAAGAAGAATCAAGGTTGCCGAATTTTCTTTAAACAGCTGCCAATACAGAAACGTTGAAGAATTCTCTCTGGCTTCATTCAATTTGATTCTCAGATCCTCTGCAGATAAGTTGTCTTCCACATTGGTAATGGACCTGATTTTTTTGAGGTGGTATCCAGCTTCATTCAGTTTCTTCTGTATTTAGGAGCCAATTTGCGGAGGGGGGGGCAGTAGGTATTCATCAGCACCCCGAATGGTATACACTGCCAATCACTCTCTAAGGTGGACATTCCAGTGCTCAGCCAGACAGCTGGTTGGGTAACTTTCTAAAGTATGCCTCTTGACTATCCTGCACTATCTTTTATTAGAGCCACTGATACATCAGAACCTGCTTCTGCACTTCGAAAGTCATTAAAGAATTGAAATATTTTTAGGTTGCCACCATCTTCTTTGCAAATAACATTTTTTTTTTTTTTCTTTATGGCCAGCTGGCATAGACTACTCTAGATGACTTTAGTTTACAGAAACCTCTAGATTAGAAATAGGTACCAAACTTATCTATGTTTATGTGAACGAACTTCAGATCATCCTCTCCCAAGAACCATAGCACCATGCTGTACTCTGATGGGCCTAATAATTTGCTCCTCGACAATTCAGTTAGGTAATGACAGACCAGTATTTCTTCTCACAAGGAACTCCATTCTTAATTCTTTGAAACACTCTTTTCTTGGCTTTAAGGAGGATGAGACATCCCCCTTCTCTTCCCATGGCAGAAGAACAACTTAAATATAAATTACAAGTTCTAAAACCATATTTCCTATGCTCCTGGTTAAATTCATATATAAAAAGAAGACAGTGGAATGGTGGTCAGAGAGGGTAGGTAGTAAGGCATTCTCCTGTTATGTGAGGACCTATTTCTAGACTTTTTATTTTGCACAATTGATCTGTGTTTCTATCCTTTCACCAATCTTACACTACCTGATTACTTCACCTTTATAATAATTCTTGAATCAGATATAATGAGTATTTAAAATTTGTTTTCCTATTTAAACTTTAATGCTATTTCATATCCTTTTCCTTCCATGTA
>NW_006922213.1:1337214-1346135 GCF_000298275.1 Orycteropus afer afer
TTCAACATTTATTCAAAAAACCCTCAAAATACTAAGAAATGAAGGGAACTTCCTCAACCTCACAAGGGGTATCTACAAAAAACCTAAACCTAGCATCATACTTAAGAATGTAAGATTGAATGCTTTCTCCTTTGAAAATCAGGAAAACGGTAAAAATGTCTTTTCTCACTGAATCTACTAAATATTATACTGGAGATAGAGACTAGTTAGAATAATGCAACAAGATAAAGACATATAGTGTGTATGAGTTATAAAGGAAGAAATAAAAGTCTTTCTAGGTGACATGAAAGTCAGAATATCTCAGAGAACATACATGATACTGTACTAACAATAATAAATAACATCAATCTATAAGTAGATACATAGGTAGACAGTCTGCATGATAAAGAATGTCTAGGAAAAAGAGAATATAACTATGACCATATATATAGGTTTGGCAAACAATATTTCTACATACATATTTGTATTCCTATAAGAATGCCAACATACATAGAACTAACAGGGGACAAAGTTGTGATAATTTCTTACTCACAGCAAGCCACCTGAAAAATAAATAAACTATTAGGACTATTAAGTGAGTTTAACAAGGTCACAGGACACAGTCAATATAGCCCACCCAGTGACATTGAGTTAATTCCAACTCATGGTAACCCTATAGGACAGAATAGAACTGCCCCCATAGGGTTTCCAAGGTTGTAAATATTTACAGAAACAGATTGTCTCATCTTTCTCTCATTGTCTGAACCATTGACATTTTGCTTAGCAGCTGAGCACTCTAACCACTGTGTTACCACAGTTCCTTAAAGTCAATATACACAATTTAAACTGTGTTTCTATGTCCCAGCCAGGCCAAGACTAGAATGAGGCAAAAGAGGCACCAAGCATGCAAAGATGAAGAAGGTACTCATTCTCAGGATTTTGATTCAGGGATAAAATAATTTGAAACTGAAATTTAAAGCATACTGTTTACAGTAGCATGAAAAGTCTGAAATACAGAGGAAATGAATACATAGTGAAATATGTGCAAAATTTGTTTGCTGAAACTACAGAATATTCTAAGAAAAATTAATAAAGAATTAAGCTAATGAAGAGATATAAGACTTAATTTTCTCCAAATGATCTATAGATTCAATGCAAGCTATATAAATCAGAGGAAGTTCTTTTTTTTTTTTTTGGTAGAAATGTACAAGCTGAATCTAAAATTTATTTGGAAAGGTAAAAGTACTAGAATAGCCAAACTACTTTTAAAATAGAATAAAGGTGGAGAACTCACACGCACTATTTGAATTCATGATGTACTGTAAGGTTACAATAATTGAGACACAAGTCTATATAAAGTATGATTCCATTTACCGTAAATTCTTGAAAAGGCAAATCTAGAGGGTAACAATCAGATCAATTTTTGGCAAGGGCTAATGTGTGGGAAAGGGATTCAGTTTTTAAAAATGTCACCAGGAATATTTTTTGAGGTTGATGTTATTGTTGTTGATAGTAACATTCTATTTCCTGATTGTGATGGCATTCACATGATTACATACAGTTGGCAAAATTCATGTAACTCTATAATTTCCAAACCAAATTCACTGCCGTTGAGTTGATTTGACTCATAGCAACCCTTCCTTGGGTTTCTCAGGTGATATCACTATGGAAGTACATTGCCGAATCTTCCTTCTGAGGAGTGGCTGGTGGGTTTGAACCACCAGCCTTCTGATTAGCAGTCAAATGCCTTAGGCACTATACCACCCGAGGGTATATTTTACTGCATGTAAATTATACCTTAATATACTCAACCTCTCCCCAAAATATATGAATGCATCTGATAGACATAATGACCAGAATTGACTGATTATATCAGATAATTTAATTCTTGTTCTCTTTAACATTGTGGTCTAGAATGATAGAACATTTTCTTTATCAGATTTCTCACACAAGCCTCTTTTAATTTAACAGTTAATGGCTTCCATTCATTTATCATTCACTTACTCTTTAAATCATTCATATACTTATTCATTCAAAAAATCTGCTTTACATATGTAGTACATGACAATCAATGTGCATACTAGAAACATCAAGGACCATGGGCAGAGGATTCAGAACATCCTTCATCTGAGTCATAGCTCTTCTTTTCTGTCAGGTAATGTCAAAGAGTTGCATAGTGTGTGATCCTCAGCTATACAATAGTGGAAATAGCATTTGCCTCTGTATAAAGCGCTCTTCCAGGCAGCCCTGGTGGCACACTATTTAAGAGCTTCACTTCTAACTGCGTGGTTCAAACCCAACCAACTACTTCTTGGGAGAGAAATGTGGCAGTCTGCTTCTGTAAAGATTTACAGCCTTGGAATCCTCATGGGTCAGTATAAGTAACTCAACAGTAAAAGGTTTGTTCCTTTTTTTTTAAAGGTCCTCTTCCACTACCCATCCTCTAGCGGCTGATTCCTACTATCATTCTCTTATTCAATAAGTGTTTATTGAATAATTAATAGGTGTCAGGCCCTAATCTAAACTCAGGGACACAGCTGAGGCCAAAGGGGGAATAAAAAAACTCATGCTTTTCTGGAGCTTACTATCTAGTAGGGTGGTGTATAGACAAATAACAAAATTTAAAAGTTATATTTAGCATGTTAATTGACAAAATATATTATGGAGAAATATAAAATAAGGGTGAGAACAGAAGTGTGAAGATTAGAACTGCAAGTCAGGTGATGAGGAAAGGTCTCATAAAGAAAGTGCTTATGCCAGTGATTTACCCGCTATCTGTGTTTCCTAACATGGCCTGTCTCTTCATTACTACTTCCATTAATGATTTAATGCTATCCCTGGCTTAATGTGAACAATTGCCTGGCCTACCTCTATAGATCTTTCACTATAGTCTTCAGATATCAAATTCTGGGACGGGATTCGTTTTCTTAGAGCCTAGAGCTGGGTGTGATTATGATGTCTACTTTTGGCCACTATTCCTATTTGGCCATTACTATCCACATCATCAAAAAGTCAGTGGTTCCAACCCACCAGCAGCTCCTCAGGAGAAAGATGAGGCAATCTGCTTCCATAAATATCTACAGCCTTGGAAACCCAATGGGGCAGTTCTACTCTATCCTCCAGGGTTTCTCTGAGTTGGAATCAATTCCATGGCAGTAGCTTTGGGTTTTTGTTTGTTTGTTTGGTATGCATATTTAGGCATAATAGATTCATTTTCACCTGGGATTTGAAGGGCTAATTGCAGTAACATACTACCACCAGAAGAGGGTAGCAGAGGGTTGCAGAGTAAGAATTGCCTGCTAGTCTTCTCCCCACAGACATGCTGTTCAAGGAGACAAAATGTAGTCAAAGCCAAGAACATTATCCAGAGAAGGAGATCATCTATAAGAACCATGACTAGTCTGAAATTTCCCATGCCTCGAAAGAAATAGGGATTGTATGTTAGGCTTTCAGAGTGATGATTCTGAAGCTCTTTTTTAATAAGGTCTCTTATCTGCTAACATACCTTTGAATGCCTGCTAGGTAATGTAGAACCCTTAACCATGGCGTATGTGGCTATTCCCACTTACCTAGTAAGTCTTTAGATTCCTTTTCTGCCACTCCTATCTACCCCACCCTCATTAACTTAAACCCGCATTAAGAATGCAATGGCCTTTTAATCGTGCCATGGGATCTCAAAACACAAATCCTTTTTTGACTTCTCTCAGTGATAAATTCATTTGAGATCTCTTACATAAACTAAGCTTATGAAGTATTAGAACTGAAGCCTCAGAACATTTATTTGTGAATAACAAGAAGACAGGAGCCAAGACCACCTGTGGGGTTCATCACTACAACTCCAGTGACTAACTCAGTAACTTGTACCTTATAGGCACTCATTACTTTTTATTGCAAGAATTCATCAGATTATTTCAGAAGGCAGTTAACCCAGATGGCAATGTTTACAGTCTCTCTTTCTAAAAGGGACAGCAATATGACAAATTTCAGTTCTACTTCATGTAAAACTCAGATAGAATGCAGCCTTCATTAGCAGCACCAAGCAGACACTTCTTACCTCCTGAACCCTTTGCACAGTCTACTAACAGTGATATTGGACAGATGGAGTTGAAAATGCATTAGAGGAAAGCAGAATGTTCTTAAAATGAGTACACCATGAATTTTGGTCTAAACCAGGCCAAAAGTCAGTACAGTCCTGTGTGCTTCTGATGGCCAGGATGCTGCCACCTGTCAGCTGCAGCGGAGTTGCTGGCATCATTCTCAGGAAAGGCACAGACAAGAGTTCTGAGCAAGAAGCAAGACAGTGTTTTTGACTTCCAGAGCCAAACATATGAGAAGGGAAAAGCAATAGGCATTGATTCAGATTTTTCTTAATGACATTGGTGCAAGAAACATACTTAAAAAGCATCTTTATACCTCTCTAACAGATCTATAGAAATGCATTCTTACAATGATGATGATGATTTGCACTGAGGCAAAGGAGGCAAAAATGTGATCAAGGTTATTCACCCGAGTTAGGTAACTTTAGAGTCCATCCATTTTCTGTTATGCCATACTGCTCCAATTCAACTCAATGTGATCCATGCATCAAAATTTACAAAGCATGTTAATACAGATTTCCTAATTTCCTAATCATAAGCTCCCTATTGCACAGAAAACATTTTAGTTTTATTTCTAGATGGATGAGGATATTCAGGCCAGAATGGGAACATAAGCATGTTGAATGATGCAAAATGACCCAGGTTGCTCAAATTGTAACCTAAGAACTAGCCAAAAGTAGGCCTTCACAAAGTAAGATACCTGTCCTTTTAGTTTTAGATGGATGCTTAACAATAACTTCACTGTGCATACAGAGGGCAATACGAACTTACACAAAATTGCATTTCCTTTATTCAAAATGCTGAAAAGAGAGCAAAACCTAAACTGTCATTTTAAACACAGATTAATTGCAGTCCCCACTACTTTCTAATGGAAGAGGAAGTGGCATAATTAGTGTTAGAAGAAGAGGGGAAACCAAGACCAGATGCAGTTGGCCCATCTATTGCAAAACAAGCTTGGTCCATCATTTGAAGAGTGCATTAATGATTTTTTTCTTACATGGTTATAAAAAAGTGAAACTTAGGAGCTCTGGTGGCATAGGGCTAAGGCAATTGACTGCTAACCAGAAGGCCAGTGGTTCAAACCCATCAACCACTCTTTAGAAAGAAGATTGGAAAATCTACTTCCACAGTGATACTGCCTTGGAAACCCAGGGAGGGGTTGCTATGAGTCTGATTGACTCCACAACAGTGAGTTTAGCACTAAGTTTTCTATTAGGGTGTAGTGAGAACTAAACTGGTTACATAAGAAGAACAGGGCAACATTGCTTTGCTTGAATTAATACCTGACAACAACAAAGGACAAGGTATTGTCTGACATAGTGCTAGAAGAGGAGATGCCCTCTAGGTTGGAAGACACTCAAAATAACACACAGCCACAACAGTACACTTGAGTATACAATGATCATGAAGATGGCTCAGGACTGGGAAACATTTTGTGCCTTTGTACATACGGTCACCATGAATCAGAGTCAAAGGGGCAGCAACTAACAGCAAGCAACAAAAAGAAAAATCTGAAAGTGAGAAGTGAGGAGTAATAATTATGTAGATATGAGAGCCAAAGTGAAATATGACCATGAGAATGAAAGCCCCGTGATATTTTAGAAATATTGGAGAAGAAGTTGGGTATGCAATAGGAGGTCAAGCCAATTAAATCAAGAAGTAGAGAAACATCTACATTATACTAACAAATAACAATATGAATAGTTGACATTTCTTGAGCAATTACTATACGCCACTCTTGGTCTTATTTAACTTTCACAATGACTCTATTAAGTGAGTATAATAATCATCACTATTTTACAAATGAGTAATGAAAAATGGAGATATTAAGTAATTTCTTCTCCAAAGTCCCATGGGACATAGCCATAATGAGAACAGAACCTTGGGTTTCTCTGATCCCAGATCTTGTAACCTTAAAATTATTCTGGTCCATAACTTCAGGGAGCTGCAAATAGAGTTTATAGCAGAACCTTGTTATCTCTAAGTCATTCATTAATTTAGATTCAACTGTGTCACAGAGTGTTAACAAGCCTTCCAAGAAATATGCTAATAAGCCATTAGTTAGGATGCTTCCTTATTATCATCATTTAAAATATAATCAAAATCAACTATTCTGATGCAACTCTCTCACAGTTTACAAACTTCTCTTTATTATACTCAGGAAATAAATGTATATTAGATGGAAAAACTTAGCCTATGCTTCCTTTTTAACTTAAAAAAATTATAAATTCTGTATCACATATATAAGTCCAAAACAAACCAAATTCACTGCCATCAAGTCGATTCCAACTCATAGCGACCCCCATTGGGTTTCCAAGGCAGTAAATCTTTATAGAAGTAGACTGCTCAGTCTTCCTTCTGCAGAATACTGGTGGGTTTGAACCACCAACCTTCTGGTTAGCAGGCAAATATCCACCAGAGGTCTGCATATAAGCAGGTAGACTTATTTAACAAAAACTCCCTGGAGATCAATTTGTTTCATTGGAATGTGAAGCAGCCTCAGGTATGTGAAGAGATAATGAAGGTTTTGTACCTAAAGGTAGTTTGGAAAAGTTCAATTTAATAAGCTTGTTTTCTGAGCTGGACTGACATTGACTGAGGGTGGGACTGGGGGCAAAGGAAAAGAATCAAAATAGAAGGTATAATCCCTGTCTAGGAGGAATTTATGTTACAAATAAAGACCAATTCATTACATATCAAATCACTGGGGGACTTCTCAAGAAAATTAATTACAAAATGACAGGTGATGCTATAATAATAATCATGATATTATGCAGCCCCCTCACACATCAAATCAGGGTGGTCTATGTATCAAATAGAATAAAACAGGAGAGATGATGTGTGACTTAAGAGACTACAGATCATAAAGATATTGAGTATTCTTTCTTCTGTCTGTGTATCTCTCTCTCTCACTAATTCACTGCCTCTCTGTCTCTCAGATCACTCCGTCTGTGGAGGTCAGCTGCTATGTCATGAGCAGTCCCATCAACTGAAATATGGAGCAGATTATCTAGCTACAGTTAAGCCTCAGATGATTGCAGCCTCCACTTACAGTATGACCAAAACCTATGAGAGAACCAGAGTCAGAACTATCCATCTCAAATACCGTAGCTCACTGATCTTCAGAAACCACATGAAATAATAAATATTTGTTGATTCAAGTTGATAAATTTTGAGACAATTTATTAGGCAGTACAAAATTAACCATATACATTACAGAAACAACAGAAGACAGAGGTGGAGTAACTTCTCGGAGACAACCAAACCTTGAGAGAGAGAATCACCAGGTCTGCTGACTCAGAACCATAATCTTGGGGCACATCATCCTCAATTGACACAATATCATAGTGCGTTAAAATCTTGTTCTACAACCTACTTTGGTGAGTAGTGACTGGGGTCTTAAATTCTTTTCAGCAGCCATCTAAGATGCAACTATTGGTCTCCTCTCATCTGAATCAAAGAAGAGTGAAGAAAATCAAAGGTATCTGGAAACAATTAGTCCTAGGATAAGATGGACCATGAGGACTTCAGCCTTCACAACCCTGAAACTGGAAGAACTAGATGGTGCCTGGCTACCGAGGCCAACCACTCAGAATGGGATCAAAACTGGAGATCCTGGATAGAGTGGAAGGAAAAATGTAGAACAAAATTCAAAAACACAAAAACAACCAGAATTTCTGGTCAAATAGAGACTAGTGGAATCCCCAAGACTACAGCCCCAGGTTACCCTTCAGGCCTAGAAATGGACTCACTTCCATGAATTGGCTCTCTGGTCCCCCCAGAAAAGTGAAAAAAAAAAAAAAAAGTTAGTCAGTAATAGAAAATTAGGAGCTGTGGTGGCACAGTCGTTAAAGCATTTGGCTGCTAACTGAAAGGTTGGTGCTCTGAACCCACCAGCCACTCCATGGGAGAAAGATGTAGCAGTCTGCTTCTATAAAGATTATGGCATTGAAAACCCGATAGGGCAGTTCTACTCCCTTCTATAGGGTCTCTATGAGTCAGAAATTGACACAACAGCAGTATGTTGTTTTTTTTTGTGTGTGTGTTTAATAGGTAATCCGGAACCCAGACCATATCCCAAAGCAGCAAGGCAGGAAAGTGGGGGAAAGGACAGAAAAAGGACAGGGGGACTGAAACAAAGCAAGGAGGCAGCCACAGGGATCCAGGTGAGGGGAGGGAACTCAAGTCATGCCCCACAAGTGGCAAGGTGGGAAAGCGGGGGAAAGGACAGAAAAAGTCCAGGGGGACCAGGACAGAGTGAAGAGGCAGCAGTAGGGATCCAGGGGGAAGTTGGAGAGGTTTCAAACAGCTAAGGGAGACAAACTTGTCTGTCAGTTGATCCTACTGTGGTGATGTGTTGCTGTGAGTCTTGGGGCTGCACCACCAGTGTTTCAAACCCAGTGGGGTGTACGTGGTGCACAGGTTTCAGCGTGGCTTGCAAGCTGAGACAGACTAGGAAAAAGGAAGAGGTCATCCACTTCTCAAGGAATTGGCCAGAGAAAACCTTATGAATAGCAGAGAAACACTGTTTGATACACTACTGCATAACTTTATGAATAGTCCAGAAACATTGCCCAATACAGAGGAGGAGGAGGATGAGTCATTTAGGTTAGAAGGCTCTCAAAATAGGACTGGGAAAAAGATGCATCATCAGAGTAAAACCAGCCTTACTCATATGGATAAGGTAAAGTTTTCCAAACCTCCATTTGCTGACGTGGCACAACTCAAATTGAGGAGAAACAGCTGCAAACCTCCACTAATAATTGGAACATGAAATGGACAAAGTATGAATCTAGGAAAATTGGAAGGTGTCAAAAATGAAATGGAATGCATGAAGATTGATAT
>NW_006922213.1:1347664-1350505 GCF_000298275.1 Orycteropus afer afer
GGTTGCAGCAGTATATTGACAGAGAACTTCCAGAGGTGCAAGCTGGATTCAGAAGAGGATGTGGGACAATGGATATCATAGTTGCTGTCATCTGGATCTTGGCTCAAGGCAAAGAAAACCAGAAAGATATTTACTTGTGTTTTATCAACTATGCAAAGGCATCTGATCCTGTGGATCACGGCAAATTGTGGATAACATTGAGAGGAATGGGAACTTCCAAACACTTGATTGTACTCATGAGGAACCTGTACATTGATCAGGATGCTGTTGTTCAAACTGAACACAAGGGCACTGCATGGTTTAAAATCAAGAAGGGAGTGTGTCAGGGTTGTATCCTTTCCCCATACTTATTCAATCTATATGCTAAGCAAATAATCCAAGAAGGTGGACTATATGAAGAAAAATGTGGCATCAGGATTGGAGAAACAATCATTAACAACCTGCAATATGCTGACAACACAATTTTACTTGCTGAAAGTGGGGATGACTTGAGGCACTTACTGATGAAAATTGAAGAACACAGGTCTGCTCTATGGATTACATTTCAATATAAAGAAAACAAAAATTCTCACAACTGGACCAATAAGCAGCATCACAATAAACGGAGAAAAGATAGAGGTTGTTAAGGAATTCACATTGCTTGGTTCTACAATCAATGCCAACAGAAGCAGTAGTCAGGACATTAGATGCCGTATAGCGCTGGCCAAGTTGGCTGCAAAGAAACTCTTTCAAGTGCTGAGGAGCAAAGATGTCTCCTTAAGGACTAAGGTGCACCTGACACAAGCCATGATATTTTCAATTGCCTCATATGCTTGTGAGAGCTGGGCAATGAATAAGGAAAACTGAAGGAAAGTTGATGCTTTTAAGTTGTGCTTCTGGTGAAGAATACTGAAATTACCACGGACTATTAAAAGAACTAATGGATCTGTCCTGGAGGAAGTGTGGCCAAAATGCTCCTTGGAAGTGAGAATGGCCAGACTTCATCTCACCTACTTTGGTCATGTTGTCAGAATGGACCATTCCCTGGAGAAGGATGTCATGCTTGGTAAGGTGGAGGGTCGACAAAAGAGGAAAAGACCTTCAATGAGATGGTTGACACAGTGCCTGTGACAATGGATCATGGAGCTGGTGTGGGATCAGGTGGTGTTTTGTTCTGTTGTGCTTAGGGTCGATATGAGTTGGAAATGACTCAATGGCACCTAACAGTAACAACAATAGATAACTAATACACTACATATCCAAAGCAGCAGAAATTTTTATAGCTGTTCATCCTGGCTTACTGTCCCACTTGATAAAAATAAAGGAGTGACTTCCAGCAAGATGGCAGAATAGGCAGACAAGCTACTCAGACCCTCTACAACAAAGAAATGAGAAACCAATTGAAACAGATACAGAGGATAATTGTGGAACCCTGAACTTAGAAGGGAAGAATAAAGAGGTGCATTAAATACTGACTAGTAGAAGAAACGGAATGAAAACAGCAAATAAGGAGACAAATGGAGCTGTGGACTGTCAACTGCACTGTGCAACCATTTTGAATATTTGCAAGTGATGTTCTGATCAGGGTACCAACCAGATAATCAGCTACACTTGCTAAGGACTGCGCAGGCAACCACAATGGTGACTGATGACCAGAAAGGTCAGATATTCCCCTTGGTTTCCTTGCATTACACCCCCTTCCAGTGAACAGAAATATGGCCATCCCCTACCATCACTCACCTTCTGGACCAACAGAAATTCCATACTGGACTGGGCAACCTGCCACCAGCTGCCTTCTGGTCAAGCAGAAACCAGTTCCAGGGCTAGGCACTCTGTTGGCAGTGACATTTTGGGCCAGTAGGAACTTTTTCAGGGACCAGGAGCCCTACTAACCAGCTGCATTTTTGGATGGCAGGAACTTAGGGGAGCAAGGATCCTGTGCCAACTGCCTTTTGGGACAGCTGGAACTTTCTCTGAAACCAGAAACCCTGCACCCAGCTGCTTTTTCAGCTGGCAGGAATTATTTTCAATTTCAGTAGCCCTGTCTCCAGACATCTTCTGGGCCAGCGTGAACTAATCCAGAGTCAGGGGTCCAGTCAGCAGTCATTTTCTGAGTAGGCAGGAACTAGTTCTAGAACAAGGCACCCTGCCTCCAGCCATCCCCCTTTAGGGCCAGAAGGAATGCCTTGAGACCAGAAGCCCTGCCTCCAGCTGCCTTTTAGATTGGCAGAGACTTCTGAAACCAGATGCCTTGCTTCTCACCAATAGGTTGGCCAGTACAAACACTACCCAGGTGCCCTGCACACTCAGTCTTCCTACTTTATTTTATTTTTAAAATTCTTCTTTTTTTTTCTTTAATACCTTTCTTTATTTCTATGTTTTCTTTCCTCTCCTTTCCCTGGTTCTTGGTTTTTGTTTTGTTTTTCTTTTTCCCTTCTTTTTCTTTCTTTTCATTTTGTTTTTACCATTGCTTGTTTTTTTTTTTTTTTGCATTTTTCTTATAAATTCTTCACTATTATTTTTCTCTTGGTCTTTTCTATTTTTCCCCTCCCTAGATATTCTTTTGTTTTTCTTTTTTTCTTCTCTTGTCTTTCATTTGTTTGTTTATTTTGTGGTTACTGTTTATTTATGCTGTTTGTTATTTTTGCTCTCCTGTATTCAGTGGGTTTTTTAAATATATATTTTTGCTTTTTTTTTTTTTTTAATCCAATGTGGCTGAAGACAGCAACTATGCCCACATGACTCAACCACATCTACATCTCCTTCATGTTCATCTACTGAGCAAGCACCACAACCTGCTTCTGCACCAACTGATCAATGACAGATGGGAGCCAATAGAAAACCAGTCTGCTCTCAACTGCT
>NW_006922213.1:1351045-1352263 GCF_000298275.1 Orycteropus afer afer
AAACAGACAAAATAAATGAAAAATTAAAAACCATACAGAAACAGCAAGTATAAGTCCAGAAGATTAATAAATAGATAACACATAAATAGGACAAAGAAATAGAAGTGAAGCAATGGCTCAGCACAAAAAGCTACATGGACAAAAAATTCAGCAACACCACCAAAAACACCTAAAAAAAGGACAGCATTAAATTCATACTTGGTGATAATTACACCAAATGCAAATGGATTAATTGCACCAATCATGAGACAGAGAGTTACAGACTAGATCAGAAAACATGAAATATGCTGTCAATATGAGAAACACCTTAGAAACAAAGATGAAAACTGACTAAAAGTCAAAGGTTGGGCAAAAAGATATCAAGAAAATGGTTCTCTGTGGTGTAGTAAATTACATGGTATCGTTTTGTAGCTATAGTCTTCGTAACTCCCCCTTTACCATGAGTAGCTGATTGTTAAAGTTATCCACCTGCTGTAATTCAGTTGCAGTGAGAGGAAGCAAACTTCTGGGAAGTTCATCTCTGTCAGGAGTATGGAATTCTGATATTGGGATTAGTTGGTTTTAGCCACTCTGCCAGGCTCAAAAAGGAGTTCTCCTAGAAGCAGGAGGAGAGACTCTATCTGATTGCTGGTTTAGAGAAATGCACTGCTGAAGGAGACATGCTACTTAGAGAGAGATGTGAGAGAAACATGCTCCTGAGACAGATGTGAGAGGCACGTACTGCTGAGAGAGAGATGGCCAGCTGCTGAGGGAGATAGCTAGCTGAGAGAGATTGAGTATGTTCCTGAACTTGAATTGTAGCCTGTTCCTTCCCTATTAAACCTCATAATCTGTGAGTCCTGTGTGGCCACTGGAGTGAATTATTGAACCCAACAGAGAGGTGGTGGGTGCCACAGAAGGAACGATTGGTGTCAAGGTTAGTAAGAGGGCTGGAGGGTGGAGACAGATCTGGTCTCATAGAAGCAGGCACTGGACTGATGGTGGCGATCCTGTTCTCCTCTTGTGCAGTTAGAGGAAGTCAGAAGATGCTGCCTCCCTGCCTCCTTAGCACTATCAAAAAAGAGCAGGAGTGACAATATTAATTTCTGATAAAATAGACTTTAAGACAATTAGACTTTAAGACCATATGAGGCTAGGAAGGACATTAAATAATGATTAAAGGATCATTCAAACAAGAGAACATAACCACAATAAATATCTACACACCTAATTAAAGGG
>NW_006922213.1:1379967-1380420 GCF_000298275.1 Orycteropus afer afer
TACCTAAATATAATTCTTTTGAATTCCTTATCAGGGAGCTCCAATGCTGTTTCTTCTTCAGGGATGTGTTCTGGGTCTGTAACCTGGTCCCTTATTTCTCTCACTTTATCTTGCTTCTTTGTGCAGACTGTGATGGTCCATTGTCTCCAAGACATTAGGACATTTTCATGTTCACATTTAATGGGTGATTGTATGTTGGAGTGAGTTGTTGCCTGAGATTTTTTGTTTTCTTTGGATGTTATGTATGTAAGTAGGGTACTCTGCTCCTCTATTCACTAGTTGGCAGCACTTATAAATTCATTACCTGTCTCCTTTCCCATTGTCAGCCTCCCATGTGTCCCTGTCATCCTTGGCAAAAGGAGCCTATTGTTAGGTCCCTGGAATCTGAATGAGAATGCTGTCACTTTAAATATCCAAAATGGCTGCCACTTCTAAACAATCAAAATGGCTGCA
>NW_006922213.1:1380999-1381593 GCF_000298275.1 Orycteropus afer afer
AATTCTATCAGGGCTTTTTATAGAAATTGACAAGATGATTTGAAATTTATATGGTAATGCAAAGCATCTGGAGTATCTAAAACAGCTTACAAAACAAAATCCAGGTTCAACAACCTAACAATACTTGATCTCAGGGCTTTTTATAAAATTACAGCCATCCAGACAGTGTTATCATGATATAAATGTTTACCTAAAGATTAATGCAATAAAATTGAGATTTGAGATATAAGCCCACATATACATGACCAATTGATTTTCATCAAAGGTACTAAGGCAATTCAATAGGAAAGAGATAATTTTCCTCAAAATCATACTGAACCTGTTGAATAACTATTTACAAAAGAAATATACCATTAACTTTCCTCACACCATGTAAAAACTTAACTCCAAATGAATTATAGATAAAAATCTAATAACCAAAAATTATCAAATATTTAAATGAAAACATAAATGTCTTAGATGCAGCAAAGGTTATTTAATATGACACAAATATCATAAACTATAAAGGGGGGTATGTTTGATTTTATCAAAATTAATTTTATTCTTTAGAAGACTTTATTAAGAAAAGAAACCAAAACAGAACAAACAAACAAA
>NW_006922213.1:1383343-1384876 GCF_000298275.1 Orycteropus afer afer
TGGGCAATCTACTTCCATAGAGATACCGCCTCGGAAACCCAAGTAGGGGTTGCTATGTGTCAAGATTGACTCAACAGCAGTGAGTGACTTTTCCAGTGTCTTTTATCTTTGCTTTTTTTTTTTTGTAATTAAAAAGCTTTATAAATTTTTATATTTTCATGTAGTCAAAGTTATCAATCCTTTTTATTACATCTGGGTTTGATACACATTTAAAAAGACTTTACTTACACCTAGACTGAAGAGGAATGTCATATAGTGTTTTCTTCTATTACTTGAATGGTTTGGTATTTTACTATATCACTGGCCCATTTAGATTTTATGCATGTGTATAGAATTAGGGATGAATCTAAGATGATTTTTCTTTCATGAATGGCCAGCCAGTTGTCCCAACATGATTACTAAAAATTCCACTTTTGACCCAGTGATTTGAGATGCCACCTTTATCACGTATTAGAGTTCTACATTAACATGAATCTGTTTCTCTATGTTCTAACCTATTCCATTGTTCTCTTCACTCTTGTTTCAGTATCACATTGTTTTTAATGTCTGCTAATTCAGGTTAGCCCATTATTGTATGTCTCATACCTCTTACAGAAATGTCTTCACTGAGTTTGTATCCCCTCCTAATTATGACTAAAGAATGATATCTAGAAATTTAATATTTCACCTATTCCATCTCCTCTTCTTCATAGGAATTCACTGATTTCCTCTTATTGGTATTTTCCCTTACAGAACCAATCCTACAATTTAATTATTTTTAAATGAAATCACTTGTCACAGAAGTAATACTCAGGCCAAGTGTCATGGTCATGTCAGAATTAAGTGTGTCCTTGATACTAATCACTCTTCAATATCATTACCCAGCTCTCAGTGGTTCAGTTTCTGTCCAACAATGAATTAAGCACATGAAACGTCGAGATAACATACAGAATGGGGAGGCCACAGAGGTTTTCTTACTGAGTATATAAAGGGAAGACCTGAAAATCTAGACACCTACTACTAAAAATTACTTCCACTCACTTGTTCTTTGATGGAAGTATGTCTTCAGTTGCTACCAAGCAAAATAGGAGTTGTCAATTCAGCCAGATGTTAGGCAGATGGGAAATTCTGGGATATATTTTCCCTTGTGCAGTACTGGATGACCTCATAAGTGTGAGGAAGAAATATAGGTTATGAAGATTAAGGTGTGAAGATATTTCCTATTTTGTTGTTCAAGGTCTAAGAACACATGTATTGCATTGCTTTTGAAATTTAGTGCCAGAAAAAAAACAAATTTGCCTTACCAAGGTCAAATATACTATACAGAAAAATATATTATTTCACAAGCTTTGTCAGTTTGGGATGGGGTGGGGGAGAGAGATTATACAGAAGATAAAAAAAATCAAACAAATAAATAACCTCTATTTTTATGGTATCTTGAAATACTTGTCTATTTGCCATAATCACTGCAAAGAGTAGTATAGTCATAGCACAAAGAAAGAAACCTTACAGAAGAAAATTAAATAGATCTTGAAAGAGAAAACTAAACAAATT
>NW_006922213.1:1385846-1387460 GCF_000298275.1 Orycteropus afer afer
CTGATTAAACAATCCTTTTGGTGGTTTTTGCGATTCTCCTGTGATGTCCCATCTTCCTACAATTATTTCCCAGTGTTCTCCTTTACATACCTTCTTCTACTGCCAAGCCAGACAGATTATGAATCTTCACAATCAATTCTAAAATTTTTCCTAAATAAATTTTTTTCTACACTATTTCCAATCCCTGTAAAAGCCTCCCTTAAAACCTAGTTGTTGGAATTCTATCCTTCCTCAAAGACCTTTTTCCTTCTTTCTGTCCCCTCCATGAAGTTTACTTTGATTGTATCCGTTACAATTCATCTCTCCATTCTGGAAGTAGGTTGTATTTATCTCTCTCATTATGTAATCTATTTATGGCTCATATCATTTCTTGGTTTTTTAAATTCCAATTTCTAGCCTTGTCCAAAAGAGATGTGTTTTCACCTGTTTTGTTCTCCAGTGTCTCATACACTGATCCCAATACCTTATTTGATTATCAAATCAACCCAGAATTATGTCCATTTTAGATTTGAAGAAGGTGAGAGAGAAAAGTGAAAATTATCTCTGATCTTCAGTCAGTGCAAAGACAGAATAAATATCTAAATTCTAAAGCTTCACAATACGTAAGAAAAATTGATATTCAGAGTGGTGACAGCTGATGATTTCAAGGCCCTAGTTATCAAATAAAATTAGTATTTATTTTATTCGGGAGAGACCTTAAAAAGAACTTGGAATTTGGAGTCAGAGGCCATGTGAACACACTTGACTCTGCAACTTACTAGCTATGCAATGTGAGAGAAATACTGAATGTCTCTGTGCCTCGGTTTTCTTATAATAAAATGGAGATAATAATTACAATGTCTAGAGTGAACCTTTATTTCCTTGTATGATGAAATAATTGATGTATGATGGTCTAATCATAAAAATGTCATTTTTATACTAAAGAGATTTTTCAGCAACCTACAATGAAAACATTAGTGTTTCTTTCTATTAGGAAAATAAAAAGTTTCATCATCCAAGATATCCTGAATACTGTTTAACTTTCTTATTTTTATTTTTTTTTAAATGGAAACTCTGGTGGTGTAGTGCCTAAGGCATTTGACTGCTAACCAGAAGGCTGGCGGTGATACCACCTAGGAAACCCAAGGAGGGGTCACTATGTGTCAGATCCAATTGGATGAGTGAGGGTTTTGTTTTTTGTTTTTTTTTTTACCTTAAAATATCTGATATTGCTAGATGTGTTACATACTGGTAAAGTAGGTCATATGAAATACCTATAAGATTTCTTCAAAATGTGTGATTAAAAAAAAAAAAAGTTTACATACATTTTATGGGAGCTCTAGTGGCGTAGTGCCTCAGGCATTTGACTGGTGAGCAGAAGGCTGGCAATTCAAACCCACCAGCCACTCCTCTGAAGGAAGGCTGGTCAATCTACCTCTGTAGAGATATTGCCTCAGAAACTCAAGGAGGGGTCACTATGAGTCCTATCCAACTCGACAGCAGTGAGGTTTTTCCTTTTTTTGGTTATGCGTTTTATACACGCTTAACTCACTGCAGTCAAGTTGGTCCCAACTCATCGAGACCCCTCCTTGGGTTTCCAGGCAGTATCACTACAGAAGTAGATTGCCCAACCTT
>NW_006922213.1:1389365-1390620 GCF_000298275.1 Orycteropus afer afer
ATCTATGTACAGGTTCCTCATGAGTACAATTAAGTATTCTGGAATTCCCATGCTTCTCAATATTATCCACAATTTGTTATGATCCAAACAATTGAATCCCTTTGCATAGTCAATAAAACATAAGTAAACATCTTTCTGGTGTTCTTTGTTTTCAACTAAGATCCATCTGACATCAGCAATGATATCTCTCATTTCACGTCCCCTTCTGAATCCAGCTTGCATTTCTGGAAGCTCTCTGTCAATATACTGCTGTAACAATTTTTAAATTATCTTCAGTAAGATTTTACTTGCATGTGATATTAATGATATTGTTTGATACTTTCTACATTCTATGGTACCACCTTTCTTTGGAATGGATACAAATATGGATTTCTTCCACTCAGTTGGCAAATTTCTTGGCATAGACAAGTGAGGGCCTCCAGTGGGGCATCTGTTTGCTGAAACATCTCAATGGGTTCCATCAATTCCTGGAGGCTTGTTCTTGCCAATTCCTTCAGTGCAGCTTTGACCTTTTCCTTCAATACCATTGGTTCTTGATCATATGCCATCTCCTGAAATGCTTGAAGATTGACCAGTTCTTTTTGGTATAGTGACTGTGTATTCCATCTTCTTCTGAAGTTTCCTGCACCATTTAATATTTTGCCTGTAGAATCTTCCAATATTGGAATTCAAGGCTTAAATTTTTTCCTTAGCTCTTTCAGCTTGAGGAATACTGAACATGTTCTGCCCTCTTGGTTTTCTAACTCTGGGTCTTTGCACATTTCATTACAGTAATTGGTTTTGTCTGTTTGAACTGCTCTTTGAAATCTTCTATTCAGATCTTTTATCTTGTCATTTCTTCCATTTTCTTTAGCTACTCCTCATTCAAGGGCAAATTTCAGAGTCTCTTCTGACATCCATTTTTGTTTTTTCTTCTTTCTTGTCTTTTAAATGACCTCTTGCTTTCTTCATGGATGATGTTCTTGATGTCATCCCACAGTTCCTCTGGTTTTTGGTCACTGGCATTCAATGCATCCAATCTGTTCTTTAAATGGCCTCTAAATTCAGGAGGGATATTTTCAAGGTCATATTTTGGCTCTTGTGGACTTGTTTTAATTATCTTCAACTTCAACGTGAACTTGCATATGAACAGTTGATGGCCTGTTCCATAATCAGCTCCTAGACTTGTTTAGGCAGAAGATATTGAACTCCTCTGTCACCTCTTACCACAGATGTAGTCAATCTGAATCTTGCATATTCCATCTGGTTAAGTCCA
>NW_006922213.1:1391335-1392914 GCF_000298275.1 Orycteropus afer afer
TATATCAGACTATGTTTCAGGACTATTCATAAAGTTTTCCACTAATATATCAGACAGTGTCTCACTGCTATTCATAAGGTTTTCACTGGCCAATTGTTTGAGAAGTGGATGGCCTCTACCTTCTTCAGAGTCTGTCTTTGCCCTTACTACTGCCTGACAATTACAGTCTCTCCCTGGTTAATTCTTTCTCCTACAACACTCCACAAAAACTATTTCAAATATTCTATGTTGTTGTTTTTGGTCTCCAATCAAATTGATTCCTATTTATAGTGACTCTATGTAACAGAGTATAACTGCATTATAGTGGTTTCTTGGCTACAATATTTACAGAAGCAACTGCTAGAGCTTTCTCCTGAGGAACCATCGGGTGAGTTTGAACTGGCCAACCTTTTGGTTAGCAGTGCAGCACTTAACCATTGAGCAACCAAGACTCCTTAAACATTCTCTGTGTTCCTCTTTCATCCCTCTCACTTTCATTAAATGTCCTTCCCTCCTGGTAACAGCAACAACCAAAAAATTCATCATCAGACAGGAATATCTTCTTTTAAGATATTGATTTATTTAACAAAACAAAAAACTCTTCTCTGTATTCTCTTACTGTTTTAACACTTTCTTCATCACCTTGATATGTGTGTGCAGAGGTGGGTACATTTTCTTGAAAAAAGAGGTATCTTAACCAGGGATAGAAGAGAATGATAATCAGTTTTGTGTTTCTTCAGCATGTTTGAGGCAGGAAATTGTGAGAGATAATGTTCATGAGGTAATAGAATCAAGGCTAAAGTGGGCCAGGCATGTCATGTAAAAAGGGACCTTAATCCATTTCCAATAGGAATAGTCACTATTTGTTGAATGTTTTACATTTTTTGACCATTATGATAATTTTTATATACATAATATCATTTAAATCATCACAATAGCCCAAGTAAGAAAACTGCAACTCAGAGAATATTAAGTAATTTCTTAACCATGATACTATAATGTAATGGGGAATCATTGAAATATTTAAACAAAAAATGATGGGGCTGTGAATAAACTGTTCTTCATATATTACTGACTCCTTAATGGATTCACAGAGCATTAAAACTAAAATGAACCTCAGAGAACATCTAGTTCAATCACTTCATCTTATTCAATAAGGAACAGGAGCTCAGAGAGGCAACGTAACCTGCTAGGCCACACAGAATTGGTGGTAAAGTATGACTAGAATCTAGAATTCCAAATTTCTTCTGCATCTTTATGCTATTTTACTTTTATTAACAGTCTTTTCCCAGCTTTTTCTAAATCATCAGTCAAGTCAAGAGTAATGACCAGAGCTCCAACTCTAATGACATCTCCTTTTTCCCTTTCTCACATCTATCATATCTGACATCCAGTGAAAGACAGAAAGAAGTAGACACAGGATTTCCACTAAGTGGAATTAGAATAGTTGATGTTCTTTGATGTTCATTCAGTCATTTCAAACAGAATTACTGACATCCTATTAGTACTTTTAGACTAATCCCTGGATAATTACCTCATTAAATTTCACTCTTCCAACAAACTCTTTTGCAAACTGTTGAGAAGACATCTCTGAGATGGA
>NW_006922213.1:1393739-1394313 GCF_000298275.1 Orycteropus afer afer
GTATGCTAGTGAATGTCTTGTTTATATTTTCACAATAAAATAAATGAATAAATAAATGCATAGAGAAACTAAGAGCTACTATAGACTGTGGAAGTATCTGCACCAGCACAGATTGTTAAGGGGCAGTTAGCTTGATAATCCAAGCTGCCCATATGACCACCATTGCATAAAACTATGGGTAAAGACCTAGTCTTCCTCTCACCCCATTTTATCTAGAAGGTCCTGCTGGACAAGTAAAGAAGACACTCAAGTAGTGGACAAAAAGGACATCCTAATTACATACTATCTCCTTACTATAGTGACATTGTATACCAGTGACAGAACAAATGGCAGGAAAAAGGGGATCACTACTAGATGATCAAATTCATTAGATCTCCTGCTCTGAGGTATTCTCAGCCAGACTGGCCTCTCTGGACTAAGTAAAGCTGTGTGGCTTTTAAACTATAAAATTCAAGGGAATAGGCCACATAAACAGAGATAGTAGATTTTCTACTAACCTGGGAAGGTGAGGATGGAGAAATTCATTGGATTATTAAAAATAGATATGAGCTTTATTTACCTGCAATTAAAATTT
>NW_006922213.1:1395378-1395881 GCF_000298275.1 Orycteropus afer afer
GAGAAATTAAAAAAAATTACAGAGCCCTATCTTGTGAATTAAGTAGAAAAATGTGGATAGCACAAGATAATCATTATAGGCCAGTTCTTCATTTGAGCCAAATCTAGAATACCTCCTGCCTCCTAAAAGAGGGAAAGTAAATCTAAAGTCTCACACCAGACTGAAAATTGTTTCAATTATCAGAAACAAAGTTACACTTTAGGATTGTAACAACTAGCAAATCTTTTATTACATACCCAGAACTATGGCAGATAAGTTATGGAACTCCTCTATTATATTAGATAATTTTTGTCAGTTTGGAATTCAAAGAAATTATATAGAAAACAAAGTAGCATTGGTGTACAGGAATATTAATTCATAAACTATATTACGTTGACTCCTCTGCTATGACCATTTTCTCTCCAGATTTTATACAATAGATTTCTTTAAAAGGATCCATGGTTAGAATAACTACCCTTTAATGTGTGATTATTATGTACTAAGTATAGTTTTAGGAGCTCTGG
>NW_006922213.1:1397551-1398111 GCF_000298275.1 Orycteropus afer afer
CAATATTGCAACTCAAGGCTTTAATTTTTTCTTCAGACCTTTCAGCTTGAGACTGCAGATAGTTCTTAATAATCAGTTTTTTCTTCCTCTATGATAACAGAACACACTTTTTTTTTTTGGCCAGGCAAATGGCCACCCAGAATGCAGAACTTATATCTAAGTTCTAAACAAAGGGGTACTCAAAGAAGAAGTGGTGTGATTTTCAAGCTTGTCTTTAAAGGGAAGATCATATAAGGTCATATCTTAAAGTTGGCTAAAATGATATTTATTTGTCAGCTATCTTGGTCTGTGTTCAGGCAATAAGTATGATAAAACGATGAAGCACCAAATGAAAGGAGCTGGAAACTATAAGCATTTCAAAAAATAAAGTCACTTTCCCCCAAAAAACAAACTAACTGCCATCAAGTAGATCCTGACTCATAGCGACCCCTCCTTAAGTTTCTGAGGTGCTATCTCTAGGAAGGAAATTGCCTAATCTTCTGAGGAGTGGTTGATGGGTTTGAACCACCAGCCTTCTGGTTACCAGTCAAATGCCTTAGCCACTATGCCACCAGAGTTTA
>NW_006922214.1:0-2770 GCF_000298275.1 Orycteropus afer afer
TGAAGAGCTGCTAATATTTAGTTTTGCAGCTTTTTTCTTATTGTGAGAATGGGAGACATGACTTCCAAGATCTTTATCTGAAGAAAACCAGAATTCATCATTTTTCAATTGATTACTTATTCAAATCTATTTTTAAATAGATGGATTGATAATGTTTGGGATATATCAAGTTGATAAAGTATGTTGTTAAAATTAAATTTGCATAGTTATTTTTACTTGTTTAGTATGGCTACTGGAAAATTTAAAATTGTTTATGTGTTCCTCCTTCATGACCTACATTATATTTCTGTTCAACTGCACAGGCTAGAGTGAATGGTGTCTGACTAGATGTTGTTCTAGGAGAATCCCAGAGACAGAGAGTATGGAGTCTGACCAACCAACATGAAGTCCCATGTCGTACATGAACTTGGAAGAATGTGGTCACATTCATGGTCCCTTTCAATCTTTACAACATCTCTGTTTACATGGTAGTCTTTGGCTTCATTTTTCAGATATTGATTGGACACTAATCACATTTTGGTAATTGCCCTATGTCTCCCACCTCAGCAGAATGTAAAAGAATGCTTCCTCAATTAAATAATAGAACACTCAATGATATAGTTTGTCCAATCAAATATTTCTTAAAGACATGAAAGGCAAGCATCTGAGTTGAGTTGGCCTGAGTGACCTATTGGGCACAGTGCCTGGTTCCCAGTTTCTGTATAGTCAATGTTCCTATCCTGGTATTTTTTTCTTACTTTGTACCAATTATTCTTTTCCAACGTGATGCAGTTCCCATGTTGCAACACTGTATGTTAATTTGTCCAGGAGTTTCCAGTGGGAAGAGAAACTGAAACCAAAACAATTACTTGAAAACAAAAAGTCAAAATGACAAAAACAAAAAACTTATCTGCTATCCCTAACAAAGAATGTCAAGAGACAGGTTGATGTCAGAAGGAAAAACGTGGGGTATTCACACCTGAATCTTGCTGCCTTCATTACCGTTTGCTTTCATTTCTCAGAATTCTAGGTCACCTCATAAATGTTCAGTGAGACCGTTCATAAAGAAATGTTTCTTTTTGGTATTTCCTAGAAAAGAAATATTTTGAGATTTGGAAAATATCAGACAGGGGTGCAAGGCTGCAGGGATGTCTTCTCTGAAAGAAAATTTAAGATGTTGTTAAAATGGCCTAAAGTTTCAGTGATGTTCAACAATTTCTCTTTTTCTAGCAGCTTAAAAATAGAGTGGACACCAGATACAAACCCAGATTTTCTGACTGAAAAATTATCCCAGAGGTGGATGACCCAATAAGCAAGGTGAGCACAGCCTTACTTGTGTTTACTTATCCATCTCTAATGAACAAGTTCACAGTGAACCAAATGATTGAATACAGATTAGTTATCCCTTGCTTATCTTGTTTACTGGGCACTCTGTCCCAGTCAGAGATTGTACATTGGAAAAAAGGCTTTGATTCTGTAGGAAGGTGATGTGGGATTGGGAGAGAGTCAGATGCCAGCCATACCTAGAAGCAGAATCTTTGATGTGGTGAAAAACAGTGAAGTTATTCACAATAGATCAGTAAGTAAGCACAAGTAAACCCATGCTTATCTTGCTTATTGGGTAATCGAACACTAAATTCCCACACATACATACTCATAAAGTATAGTGAGTCTTTTTCACAGGACTTTTAAACATTTCTTGCAAATAAACATACCTTCTTCCCCACTGGCCCATACACATATGCACAACATCAGAGCAGAAATGAGTCACAAGAGCAACCAAAACCCATTACCTTCCAGTTAGTGACCCTGTAGGACAGAGTAGGACTGCCCTGTGCAGATTCCAAGGCTGTATTCTTTTCCTTTTTTAAAAAAATCTTTTATTGTAATCTTGGTGACATTTTACATAGCGGATTTGTTTTACATTCAACAGTTCATATACATTTTGATTTGTGACACAGGTTACATTCCCCACAATGTAACAGCTCTCCTCCCTGTGTTACCCTTTCGCTGTGCCCTTATTGCCTGTGCATTCCTGTTACCCCACCTTCCTCTCTGTGCAAATGCTTCCCTTTGATCTCTCCTGGTTGATTGCTCTAAGGACTGCATCTCCCTGGTATAGGCCTGTCTACTGATTGGCTACGAGTTAAGCCATGGGACTGAGTTCAATTCCAGCCCTGAAAGATGAGTCAGGGCCATAGTCTGAGAGGCTTCACCAATTTCTATCAGACCAGTAAGAGTGGTTTTTATTTTTTTATGATTTTGAGCATTGTTCCACATTTCCCTCCCACTCTCTCCAGGATCTCCAATTTTGATCCCTTTCCAGGTGGTTGATATTGGTAGCCAGGCACCATCTAGTGCTTCTGGTCTCAGGGTCCTACAGGCTGAGGTTCTCATACACCTTTGGACTAACTGTTTCCAGCTGTCTTTGATCTTCTTTACTCTTTGTTTGCTCTGGATGAGTAGAGACCAACAGCTGCATCTTAGCTGGCTCCTCACAAGTTTTTAAGATCCCAGTCACTACTCCTCAATGTGTTGTTGTTGTTGTTGTTAGGTGCCATCGAGTTTTCTCTGACTCATAGTGACCCTATGCACAGCAGAATGAAACACTGCCCAGTCCTGAGCCAGCTCCATGATTCTTGTTATACTTGAGCCCATTGCCGCTGTCACTGTATCAATCCATCTTGTAGAGGGACTGCCCCTCTTTCGTTGACCCTCTGCCTTACCAAGCATAACATCCTTCTTCATGCAATGATCCCTTCTGACAACATGACCAAAAATGTGAGATGAT
>NW_006922214.1:4555-5060 GCF_000298275.1 Orycteropus afer afer
CCCCTTGTCTTCCTTTTCCTTAGTGATGTTGTGCTAGTCACATGCGTTTGTTATATTGTTTTTCTCTTCATTCATATCAAACCTGTCTCTTAACTCTCCATCTATTTTCCCTCCCTTGCTTCACTTCACTTCAGATCCCTGGTAACCAACAACGAAAGTTTCCTTCCCGGTATAAACCTTTCCCTGACTTTTTGTAATAATGGACTCATACAGTATTTGGCTATATTCTTTATGGAAGCATAGAATATTGGGATTCCTTGTCTCACAATTTACAGAGTAGAACTCCATAGTGTTTTCTAGGCTGTAATATCTTTGGGAGCAAATCATCCATTGTTTGTACTGGGGAGCCCCTGGATGAGATGAACCTTTGACCTTCAGGTGAGCAGCCTAGCGTTTAACCCTTGCACCACCAGACTCCTTACCTGAATTTCAGTTTTGCGTTTGTTCTTTAATTTTTAAATAAAGATACAAAAGGTCAATTAATACTTCATGGAAGACAGCAGGA
>NW_006922214.1:6872-12655 GCF_000298275.1 Orycteropus afer afer
GCTCTTCCCCACTGCAGACACTGCTCAGAAAAAGAAGGGAATCCCGAATGAAATGATTGAGCCTGTTCTTTTCTTTCAGTCTTTCTTTTTCTGTCTTACTCATCAATGACACAGGAAAGGGGGACAGAAGAGTACAGAGTACATTAATGTCGTGGTAGATTTCTTGATTCCAGGAAATACTTAAAAGTGAGAAATGCCTGGAAATGTTGGGAATTGTAAAAAGTGGACAATCGAACTTGTCACAGAAAGGACACACTCCTATTAAGCCACTCCTCTCTCATGACAAAGACATCATGAAGATCCTCTTTGAAATATTAACCATATTTCTGAAGAGTCTTCAGTTAGAGAATTGCCCAAAGAGAAAATCCACTGTTTCAAATCCCACTATTTCTTAGCCCTCTCAGCTATATTGTCTTGCACTGCTGTTGGGGTTGTTAGGTGGCATTGAGTTGTCTCCGACTCATAGAGACCCCATGCACAAAAGAGTGAAACATTGCCTGGTTCTGTGACAGCCTCACCATCACCACTATACCTGAGGCCATCCTTGCAGCCACTGTGTCAATCCAGTTTCTGAGGGCCCTCCCCTTTCTTGCTGACCCTCCACTTTACCAAGCATGACATCCTTCTCCAGGGTATGGTCCCCTCTGACAACATGACCAAAATAGGTGAGATGAAGTGTGGCCATTCTCACTTCCATGAGCATTCTGGCTGCCTTCTTCCAAGACAGATTTGTTAGTTCTTTCATTGCTACACCTAGAAATGTGTAAGGGGTTCATAGACCAAATACTGTTTCTGCTCCTAGGGCATTTCATCCCCTCAGCCAGAGTTATCCCCCCAGTGAACCACCTGGGACTCTTTTTTTTTTTTTTTTCTCTGACAGTTTTTTCTGTGATTTTCCTTGCATTGTAAGGACCAAACTAAACTGAACTAAGTGACATTTGGAAAAAAAAAAAAAAAAATGCCAAAAACTAAATTCACTGCCATCAAGTCAATTCCAACTCCTAGAGACCCACATGGGTTTTCTAAGGCTGTAAATCTTTAGGGAAACTGACTGTCTCATCTTTCTGCTGGGGAGGGACTGGTGGGTTTGAAACTGGCATGTTGGTGAGCAACCCAATGCTTTCACCAATGCACCACCAGCGTTCTTTAGCTCTTCATTACTGTTGTTCAAATTGTGTTCTGCAAAATTGGTGACCACAACAACCGTGTGTGACCTGTCCATGCTTTAGAAGCTTTTCTGTCATCTTGACAGTGCCAGGACATTGGATTGCTCTTATTAAATAAAGTAGAAACAATTTCCAGGGTTGGATGAGTGTCATATGGCAACTTAACAGTCAAGCAGTAGAACTTTGTTGCTGCTTATGATACTGTAAGATCAGCTTGATGCCTAGAACCTAAGAGAATACACAAATCAGAGGAAATACTATTAATTATTATTACAGTTTTTATTTTAGAATCATATTAATCTTAAGCTTTCTTTCTATATTTATATTTACCTAATATTAAGTATAATAAAATAAATGAACAAAAACAATTGCTGTTGAGTTGATTCTCAGGAGTGGTGACCCTATGTGCATCAATGGACAATTGTCCTCCATAGGGATTTCACTGCCTGATTTGTTTTAGAATGTAGATGGCCCAGCCTTTCTTCCCAGGGTCTCAGGGATTCAAACCTACAACCCTTTACTATCAGCAGAAAGTGTTACCGTTTTCACCACCCACAGACTCCATTAGTTAAATAGGGAAGGAAAATATTATGTGTTTATCATTCTAATTTCCATGTGGGGAAAGCTTAGAGGGTTAGAAAAGTGAGAAAACAACCAGTGAATGTGCCAGGGAGTAGTAGTCTGAAAATAGGCCTTGGTCTGTGTGGTGGTTAAGTTTGTGTGCTTACTTGGCTGGGCCTGGTTGAGTGGCTGGGCAGCTGAATATAGTTATTCCCCAAGGTGAGATTAGTAATTAACTCCATGGTGGAATCTATTGGAGCAGATGAGTAGCTGCTTTGGGTATGTGGTCTGCTTTGCATACATAAGAAACAGCTTTGGGAATGGTCTCTAGCTTATGGCATGCTTGAACCCTGCATGTAGCCGCATCGCTGTTCAGCAGCCTGCCATGCTCCGGCAATCTTGGGACTTTCAATGGACTTGAATCAATGGCCTGCTGTGTGGTTTGGTAACATCGAGACTGTGACTTTTTACTTGTCAACCTTGGGTTTGTCAGCCTCAGCAGTCAGCAGCTGAGTGAAGAAAAGCTTCCAGCTTCAGAGGGTGTGAGCAGGAGGCAGAGCTACAAGCCAAGGTTGAGGATCTTACACCCAGCCACTAGAGCCTGGTACTTTGAACTCAGAGTTAAACCCTCCAAATTATAAGAATAAACTCCTGTTTGTTAAAGCCACCCCATTTGCAGTATATTCTTGTCAGAGTGGCACTAGGTAACCAGAACAGTCTGACTGAAAATAAAGAAGAGAAAGGAAATAAATGGAAAGTGAAGGCTCCATTACAGGACAGCTCTTCTTTCAGAATCAGCCTGCCCAGAATGAATGAGGAAGTGAAGGCAGCTGAAGACCACCTTTGAAGTGAAAGTTCATTAATACACATAAATAGTCATAAAGCCTCCATGTGTCTGGACAAGTGTTCAACCCTCGGTCTCCTGTGAGCAAAGAGTCCAGGGTCTGCCTTAACTATATGTTGGTGCAACAGTCAATTCAGATATAAGTTTTTGAAGTGTTTCCTCAAAAAAAATTCAGGTTCTCTTACAAATGTCTGCCCTCTGCGTGAGGTCCAAATTTTCTCAGTTTAGAGGAAAAAAATCATCTTGTTTCCATTTCTCTGAGGGTGCAGTTCCACAGTAGTGGTTTCGGCCGAAGCTGGGGGGAAGCTAAACTGGACCCACAGAGAAGGGAAGAAATTATCAAGTGATAGGGAAATACAGATATCAATTATCCATGAATCTCCAATGCAGAGATGAAAACCGGCATAAATGGGATTAAGAGTGCCCTCCAACCACTGTGAAAAAGTCATTCTGGAGTGCACAGGAGAGAGGTGGGGGAGAGAGATTTACCTCTCTCTAGTTCATGGAGCAAAGAGATGGCTTTGGGTGAAATGCTGCAAGAGAAGGAGAAAAAGGAGACAGGAAGATGGCAAGGAAATGTATCCTCAAAGTGATTAGGCTTTGGATGAGTGGGTGGTAGGGTAAGTGTAAGCCTCATTCTCTCTGGTGCTTCTTCTGAGTATGGGGAAAGAGAGGGGCCTCTTTTCCCATTGGGAGCAGCCTTCTCCCAGAAAAAAAAAATGCTGTTCATTTTGCCTAAGACTGTCTACTCACATTTGCGAGCACCTCGCTGCTCTTTCCGTGGCAGAGTAAACAGGCTGACCACTGTGGAGGGTGTCAGTAAGGTGGAGTTTTGTTTGCGGTTCAGACATCATCAGTATTAGTGGCTTCATGGGGAGCTGCAGGGATTTAACGATTTCTGTGCATGTGGTGGGAGCAGTGTAGAGAACAGAAGCAGGTGGTTGGCAGCTTTGAAACTGAGCACCACCACGAATGGGGAAATTGACTAGGTTTTCCTGAAGTGGAAAGAATGAAAAAGGAAGTTCCTATTTGTTTGTTCCAAGTATTTCCAACTCTTACATGAAACCTATTGAACCCCAACTTTTTCCTCAAGAAATTTTATCTGGTTCCTCTACTCTTTTCTTCCTGCTCTTAGCTTAAAAGGAGTCTCAGGAGGGGGACTGTAACCGCAAGGGGTCAGAGGTTCCTCACAATCAGTAATAATGCTACTCAGTTACCTTCTCTTCAGTTTAAGGACAGGTGTGGAGGGAACATAGGTAAGTCCCTCCCAAGTCATGTAGGTGACCTCAAAATTGGCTTAGGGGTAGCATATGACAGACCAATGGAAGGTGGATAGTTACAGTTTTTGGAGATAAGAGGAAAGGGAACCATGCCTTCTGAAAGGCCTCCAGGTCTCTTGGCTTCTCACTTCTCTCACCATAACCTATCCTTCCTTTCCTATGGAGAATACTTTTACCTCACCTTCAAGACTCCTTCTATAGAATTCCTCTAGAAGATTTTCTTCTGAATTAGGTCAAAATACAAAATCTCTTTTAGTTCATACTCTGGATTGTAGGACCAAATTCTCATGGATTACTTTTCTCAGCATCAGTAATTGAAAATATTTGTAGGGAAATGAAGAATCATTCCACAAGGATGTGACAACTGCCCTGAAACAATGAACACCTTACCGGAGGTCTTTGGGCTAAATTGTCTGTGCTCTCCTCTTTTGACTCTTGAGTGTTCAGGATCAGTGCTCCAATTTTTCCCTGACATCATCTTCAAGAGGTCCCACTTTCCCAACCACACCCAGAGACTGAGTTCAGGATAAATAGACAAAGAAGTTGTTATGCACGTTGATGGCTTCTATTTGTTCCATACCTATGTCAGTGAATGAGAGGTAGACGAGATAAAGCAGTGAGTCTTTGCCTCTCCAGCCCAAGCCTGGGTTGAATATCTACTTCTCAACATTATAGTACATGCCAGACAAGAAGATGAGACAAGGAAATGGCTCATCTTTGGTAGGAAAGAATTCTTTTTTACCTGACATTATTTGAGAATCCTGTTGTTCTCTATCCCAGATAAGGAACATTGGTTTCCCAAGCACACTCTAGCCTCTTAAAATTCAATTTTCTCGCAAACCTTTTGTGAGATGAGGTGGCCTTGTGGTTAAGGCGATGGACTGCTAATCCATTGTGCTCTGCATGCATGGGTTCGAATCCCATCCTCGTCGATGTCAGCTCTGTACCTTAAGAGGTGAAACCTTTTAAAGGCTTGCAGAATCTTCAGGCTTGTAGATGGTGATTGTTGAGTGCTTGGAGATATGGTGTGGATCATAGAAATGACAACAGGTAATTTGAAGTGAGCACCAATATCCCAACGAGTTAATTATTAAAGAAATACCAAGGCCAAAACAATTTTTAAAAGAACTGAGTTTCTAAGAGTTAAGAAAACTGTGGGTGGGCATTGTGAGGAAAGTTATATGGAGACACTGGGATTGAACCCAGAACCTCATGCATGTGAAGCACAGACATTAGTAGAACCACTGAGCTAATCCCTGAATGATATTATTTTACAGAGGCATCTCCATGACTGTTTCCCGAGTCCTGGGGACTATTTCAATCAAGATAAGATCACTTCATGTTCATTTCTGTTGTTTCCAAACTTCCAACATTGCACTCTCTCAGATGAAGACTTACCACAAGAAGGACACTTAACTACTAGAAAGAATGGTCAGTGCCTGGCCCATTCAGGGATTAGCTCAGTGGTTCTACTAATGCCTGTTTTCTTAAGTATGTATGAAATACTCTAAAATTGAGTACAAATAGAAACAAGTAAATCTAACATATTTCAAAAGGAGTAACATATATCTTGGAGAAGAAAGAGAGAACTGATTCAAATACATGTTTTAAACAATGCTTTGTCTTCATTGTAAGACAAAAAGAATGGCGAACAATTATTACCTTCTAAGTAGCAGAGCTTTTCTTTTCTTTTCTTTTTTTTAAATAATGCTGTGGGTGTATCTTCTGTTAAAATTAAGGTCAACACATGAGGTGACCATGACTTGGAATTACCCCATTAGTAACCTAGAAAAGAAAGTGAGAAGTTGAAAATATGAGGAAGAGAAAGAAAATGAAAAGAAAGAGGAATTGCTCACACAGAGTACAGAAGTTGCATCATGAAGAAAAGCAAGCACAGAGATGCACAACATTAAATCCAGACACCCTTGCTTG
>NW_006922214.1:15606-16967 GCF_000298275.1 Orycteropus afer afer
ACAACAACAACAACAACATACAAACTCACTACTGTAAAGTTGGTTCTGACTCATAGAGACCCCTCCTTGGGTTTCTGAGATGGTATCTAAGGAAGTTGATTGGCCAGCCTTCCTTCGTAGGAGTGGCTGGTGGGTTTGAACTGCCAGCCTTTTGCTTAGCAGTCAAATGCCCTAGGAACTAGGCCAATAGAGCTCCGGACATACATACATATATACATACATACATCCCTGCCTCACTGACATCTAGTTGGATTCAACTCATAGGGACCCCTCCTTGGGTTTCTGAGGCAGTATTACTACAGAAATAGATTGCCCAACCTTCCTTCTGAGGGGTGGCTGCTAGGTTTGAATCACCAGCTTTCTGGTTAGCAGTCAAATGCTTTATACACTATGCCACCAGAGAGCTCCCTTATACATACATATGTACATACATACATGCATACATACATATATATCATTTAAAAATCTATAGAATAAAAGCAAAAGACTAAACTCACTGTCATCAAGTTGATTTTCACTCATAGCAACCTGTTTTGGGTTTCCAAGGCAGTAAATCTTTACAGAAATGGATTGTGTTTCAACCACTAAACTTTTGCTTAGCAGACAAATGTCTTAGGCACTGCACCTCCACAACTCCTTTAAAAATCTATACAAAGAAAGAAACTCTAACTTAAAAAAACTCACACAATCCATAGAAAGACAAGGAAAAAGAAAACAGAGAAATAAAAAGAAGAGAGAGAACAAACAGAAAACAAAAAAATTAAATGCCAGACTTGAGCTCAGGAATAGTTGATAATTACTTGAATGTAAATGGTCTAAATATAGCAATTAAAGTGCAGAGATTGGCAAAGTAGATTAGAAAACAAGACACAACTATACTTTATTGACAAGAAACTCATTTAAAATATATAGTCAGGTAGAAATTAGGGGAAATTTATTTAATATTTATCATGTAAACATTAATCAGAAGAAAAGAGCAGTGGTTATACTTATATCAGTTAAAGTAAACTAAAGTTAAAAGTTAAAGTTAAAGTAAACCTAAAGGTTGACTATCTATATTTTTCAAATTTTTCATTATGATTGCCTTTTATTATCAGTGTCTTCATGAATGTGGTGTTTGTCTTTGAGGAATGGAAACATTACCTATAACTAACAAATATGATGACATCAGTAAATTATGCACTGCAACATTGCATTTTGTGCATATTACTAACAATGTTGTTGTTAGGTGTCATCAAGTCAACTCTGACTCATAGCCACCCTCTGCACTACGGAATGAAACACTGCCTAGTCCTGTGTCATCCTGACAATCCTGCTATGCTTGAGCCCATTGTTGCAGTCACTGTGTCAATCCATTTCTT
>NW_006922214.1:18402-18942 GCF_000298275.1 Orycteropus afer afer
TGCACCTGGGGATGAGGACCATAGTCTTGGGGGACATTAAGGTCAATGACATAACATAGTCCACAGACACAATGCTCTACATCCTACTTGGTGAGTAGTGACTGAGGTCTTCAAGTCTGTGATGTCCCCTCTAAAGTGCAAGTCCTGGCCCCAAATTGTGCAGAGCAAAGAAGCTGAGGGAAAGAACAGACTCATGGAAACAAACAGTGCAAAGGACTAGTGAGCCACATGAACCCCAGGCTCCATGACCTTGAAACAAGAAGAACTAGATGGTGCCCAACTACCACTGCTGACTGCTCTGAAATCTTTCACAATAAGACATCCTGGATAGAGTGATAGAAAAATGTGGAACAAAATTCATGATCAGTATTACTGGTCTGATAGAGATTGTGAACCCCTGAGACTATGGCCCTCAGACACCCTTCAAACCCTGAATTGAACTCACCCCTGTAGCTCAACTTTCAGCCAAACAATAGACAGGCCTATAAGGTGAACAATGTTGTTGTTGTTATGTGCCGTCGAGTCAAACCCGACTCATAG
>NW_006922214.1:42201-44444 GCF_000298275.1 Orycteropus afer afer
AAGAGTAGTGTGAGTTTTGCTTCCAAAAAAATAGGTTCAGATGGGGACACAAGAAATAAAGACATAAATCACAAGACTTGTCAAGAAAGAAAGCCTTCTGGGGCTAGCAGTGTGGTCTGAAACACAGCAGTGCTTCCTCTGGGGGACACAGCTCTGGTTCTGAAAATCTAAAGAGATACAAAACAAAGAGAGAAGGAATGGCAACACTCCAAAAGGTTATAGCATTTCTTTCAAACAAAATGATGTTGGCAAGGAAAATTTAAGGATAACTATTTGATAATATAGAATATAAAAGCAATTGACCAAAGAATGGAACATTGACAATCCTCTCAATAATATATAAGGAAGGGACCTGGATAGCTCAGTTGGTAGAGCATCAGACCTCTAACCTGAGGGTCCTGGGTTCAAGTCCCTGTTCAGGTGCTTTTCCATTTTACTCTGATTATTGCTTCTATTTACTCTGATTATTGCTCTCCTATTGTCCTATTGCTCTTAGAAGCTCAGCTCCTTGATTCTTCTCTTTCTGCTCTTTGCCCTACAGGAACCTGAAGAGAACCAAGAGAATGGAAAAAGAAATGGTATGAGTTAGCATAGTCAAGTGCTGTTTTTTCACACTTTAGTTAGAAAGATAAACCTTTCAGTTAAATCAGAGGAAAAAGATATGGATGACTAAAGTCGAGGTAACAAGGAATAAGATAAAGTCAAGATTTAGGGACATTTTGGAATTGGAGAGCTAGTAAGGATGTAATGCCTTTCACTGAGCACAGAAAGAGGTTTGTATAGTGCTCCATGTACATTTATTGACACTTTACTGATTTTTGTGTTAAAAAAAAAAACTCACTGCCTTTGAGTCAGATCTGATGCATAGTGATCCCTCCTTGGGTTTCTGAGGTGGTATCTAAGGAAGTTGATTGGCCAGCCTTCCTTCCTAGGAGTGGATGGTGGTTTTGAACTGCCAGCCTTCTGGTTAACAGTCAAATGCCCTAGGCACTAGGCCACCAGAACTCTGAACATACATGTTGTTGTTGTGGCTATGTGCCGTCGAGGCGGCACCGACTCACAGAGACCCCTCCTTGGGTTTCCAAGGCAGTATCACTGCGGAAGTAGATTGCCCAACCTTCCTTCATACATACATATATACATACATACATACATCCCTGCCTCACGGACATTGAGTCAGATCCAACTCATAGGGACCCTTCCTTGGGTTTCTGAGGTGGTATCACTATGGAAGTAGATTGCCCAACCTTCTTTCGGAGGAGTGGCTGGTACATTTGACCTGCCAGCCTTCTGGTTAGCAGTCAAATGCCTTAGACACTATGCCACCAGAGAGCTCCCTTATACACACATACATACATACATACGTACATACATACATACATACATATCACTTAAAAATCTATACAATAAAACCAAAAGACTAAACTCACTGTCATCAAGTGGATTTTCACTCAGAGCAACCCCTACTGGGTTTCCAAGTCAGTAAATCTTACAGAAGTAGATTGGATTTCAACCACTAACCTTTTGCTTGGCAGACAAATGTTTTAGGCACTGCACCTCCACATCTCCTTTAAAAATCTATGCAAAGAGAGAAACTCTGTAACTTAAAAAAACTCACACAATCCACAGAAAGACAAGGAAAAAGAAAACAGAGAAATAAAAGGAAGAGAGAGAGCAAACAGAAAACAAAAAATTAAATGTCAGACTTGACCTTGGAAATAGCTGGTAATTACCTTGAATGTAAATGGTCTAAGTATAACAATTAAAATGTAGAAATTGTCAAAGTGGATTAGCAAACATGACACAACTATATTTTATTGACAAGAGACTCATTTAAAATAGTCAGGTAGAAATTAGGGAGAATTTATTAAATATTTATCATGGAAACACTAATCAGAAGAAAACAGCAGTGGTTATATTTATATCAGTTAAAGTAAACTTGAGAACAAAAAATTAACAGAAACAGGGACTCAGTCAAAGTGGATAGGTCGATTACCTATTTTTTTTCAAATTTTTCATTATGATTACCTTTTATGATCAGTGTCTTCATGAATGTGATGTTTGTCTTTGAGGGTTGGAAATATTACCTATAAACTAACAAGTATGATGACATCAATAAATTATGCACTGCAACATTGCATTTCCTGCATATTACTAACAATGTTGTTGTTAGGTGCTGTCAAGTCAACTCTGACTCATAGCCACCTGTTCTGGTTACCTGTTGTCGCTCTGACAAGAATATA
>NW_006922214.1:45334-46410 GCF_000298275.1 Orycteropus afer afer
CCATGGCATTTTCATTATTGATCACCAATACCACAATTCAAATGCATTAATTCTTTGGTCTTCTGTATTCATTTGTGTAGCCATTGCAGGCATATAAGGCTACTGCAAATACCATGGCTTGGGTCAGGCACACCTTAAGTCTTCAAAGTGACAGCTTTTCTATTTAACACTTTCAAGTGGTCTTTTGCATCAGACTTGCCCAGTGCAATACGATGTCTGATTTCTTCAGTCCTACATCCTTGGGCATAAACCTAAACTTCCATCATCAAACAGCCCTAATCAGCATTTATATAAACACTTCAACAGACAAGATCAAAATTCATATTCCTCTCAAATCCCCATGGAATATGTACCAAGAGAGAGCATGTCACCTGGGCCATCAAACAAACCTCAACAAACTTAAAAAAAATTGAAAGTGAGTTCTCTGACCACAATGGAATCAAACTCAGTATCAGTCTCAGAGAGACAAAAGATGTTCCAATTGGAAATTAAACAGCACGCTTCTAAATAAATTATGGGTAGAAGAGGAAATCTCAAGGATACAGAAATGAAAATACAACATATAAAAATCTGTGGGACACACTAACACAGTTCTCAGGAAGAAATTTATCACACAAAATGTATTAGTAAAGAAAAAGTCTCGAGTCAATTATCTAAAATCTCACTTGAAGAACCTGTAATACTATAGATAGATTAGAATTTCTGGGTGGTGAATATGTGTTCTAACCTAAGTTCTGTATTAATCTTATTCAGTTTAAACTTTGCCTAACTCTGTTACTGGTAGCCATCACATAACACTCCTGCCACTGCAACCACATTCCTAAGACCATAAAACCAAGACAGCAACAGCTCACAGGACAGGAAAATTGCATTCCTTAGATCATGAGACTAAGGAAGAAACACTGTAAAAGAAATAATAAAAATATAAATTTACTATTTAAGTGACCTCTCCTGATAACGGGCCGTTCTTGAGATGTCTTCCAGCTCACTACCTGTGGCCAGCGTTAACCAGTTTTGGAGCCTGCGCACAACTGCCCTCCTTTAACAACTGATAAACTAAGATATCCAATCCAAGA
>NW_006922214.1:48013-48961 GCF_000298275.1 Orycteropus afer afer
AGAAGTGGATTAAGCATCAATTAGTGGAAAACCTGAGTGAAAACAATGAGTACGGAGACAGTCAGAGCAGAGGACTCTCAGCTCCTCTGACGAGACCAACAGCCTGAATATTTCCAAGTGGTGTTGGGACCTGAAAATTGACCTAAAGGTCAACCCTGGTCACCAACGGCTACAGGGACAACAGCATTGGTGGCCTATACTAGGAAGTGAAACAAGGAGAGAGACAACCTGAGCTGTGGACTTTGTGTTGTCTGGAGGGTGCAGCTATTTTGATTGTCTACAGGTGGCAGCCATTTTGGATATTTAAAGTGACTGAGGGTTCAGCCATTTTGAATCTTTACAAGTAGTCACCTGTTTGAATTTTGAAGTCACACCATTCTCATTCGGATTCCAGAGATCAAAAAATAGGGACATATGGGAGCTGACAATGGGAAAGGAGACAGGTGGCAAGTGTGTAAGTGCTGCCAACTAGTGAATAGAGGGGCAGAGCACAGTACCCTGCTTACACAGATAACATGCAAACAAAACAAAGAAATCGAAAATTGTGGGCAAGTCACTCCAACATACAATCACCAATTAAATGTAAACACAAAATGTCACAATGCCTCAGGGAAAACAGAGCATCACAGTCCACACAAAGAAGCAAGATAAAGCAGGAGAAACAAAGGACTAGGATACAGACCCAAAACACATCCCAGAGGAAGACCAGCATTGGATCTCCCTGATATAATTCAAAAGAATTATATTTAGGTATCTTCAATGAGTTGAGGGAGAGATCAAGAAAAACACTGACCAAATTGAGGAAAACAGAGTAAAGCCTAGAACGATTTCAAAAGAAAATACAAGGAGAAAATGACAAAATAAATGAAAAATGAGAAAGGATACAAAATCTACACATAGAAATCCAGAAGATTAATACTAAATTTTCAGAAATAGATGACATTGAAT
>NW_006922214.1:78669-79197 GCF_000298275.1 Orycteropus afer afer
GAAGTAGGATTGCCCTAGGTGTTACATTTTGTCAAATCTTTTTCTCTTCGATTGATGTAATCATGTGATTTTTTTTCTTTTGCCTGTTAATATGTTGATTACACTGATACATTTTAATATATTGGACCAGCATTTTGTCCCTGGAATAATCTGCATTTGGTCATGGTATATAACTTTTTATATGTATTACTGATTATTTTATATTTTATTAATCATTTTTGCTACTAGATTCATTTTTGGCACTGTTTTTGTATGTTTTTTGATATGAGAGTAATATTACCTTCATAAAATGAATTATGAAGTGTTCTCTCCTCTATTTCTGAGATAAAGATTGTGCAGAGTTTGCATTAATTCTTTAAATATTTGTTGGAATTTTCCAACTAATGTTGTTGGACTTGATTTTTTTTCTTGGGAGTTTTAAAATTACTAAATCAATTTCCTTAACAGTTCAAAATATTCAAAATATATATTTCATACTGGGTAATGGTGATATTTTGTTTGTTTTGAGGAACTGATTCATTGCATCTT
>NW_006922214.1:80032-80904 GCF_000298275.1 Orycteropus afer afer
TGCTGTGGAGTCTGTCCCAAGTCATAGCGACCCCCCCTTGGATTTCCAAGGAGGTATCTCTATGGAAGAAGTTGGCCCAATCTTCCCAGGTGTGGTAGCAGGGAAAAATGGCCCGAGGCTTTTTATTAGGGCTGGAACCTTGGCACAAGATGGAGCAAGATGGTGGAACGTTCTAGGAGCAGAAATAGTGCTTTTTGATCCACACTCTCTCATTTCCTGGTGTAATTTGGAGGTTTAGAAATAATCAGATTTGGAAGGATAGACTTTCTCTTCAGATTTGCGAAGATCTCTTAGAAATATAGCTCATATTTCAAGGACGATCTTCATAGTGTTTCTGTCATCAGGGGTGGCTTTATATGAGGGTCCTTTTCCTTGAAAGGGTTCAAAACCATATATATGCATCTGCCTTTTCCAATTCCCAACAATTATGCAGTTTTCTCATTTTTAAAGAATACTCATAGTTATTAAACACACTATCAGATTGACTGCCTTGAAATGTTTCCCCCTTTCTACTCTCTGGGTCTCCTCACCACCAAAGGTGGCTGCGTCAGCACAAGGAAGACAAGGAAAAAGGAAGGAAATTTAAAAAACAAACTTGGCTTGCTCGAGATTGATCCAATTTGAAGCAAGTAGCCCACCACCACGTTAATGTGCTCAATCATCTTCAGTTCCCCTCACCTGTGTCATTGGAAAACAAGACAGAAAAAGAAAGAGTGAAAGAAAAGAAAAGGAACAGGCTTGATGATTTCATTTGCAATTTCCTTAGTTTTCTGAGCAGTGTTTGGAGTGTGGATAGCTGGAGGTTATCAAGTAGAAAGGTGATCCCACAGATTGTGGAAATTACAGAACAATATCATTAATATCGCACGCAA
>NW_006922214.1:82174-138668 GCF_000298275.1 Orycteropus afer afer
CTCTGGCAACCCATTCACAATCCCTGAAAACTGGATCCCGTTTTCAGATCTAGATGACAACGGAGCCTGTCTAGTTTTGGCTGCGTGAGGGGATCCTACAGAATAAGTTAATACTCAAACCAAAACTCACTGTCATCAAGTAGATTCTGACTTATAGCTGTCCCCATTGGGTTTTCAAGGCAGTCAGTCTTCAAGGCAGACTGAAGCAGACTGCCTAATCAAGACTAAATATTTGAAAATACAGAAGTCTTGATCATATTTTGAAGGAACAACTAAGACAGTTCTCTCAAGATAGTTGAAGTAGCTCAGCTGGGACGGCATTAGACAGAAGGGCTAAAAGTCTCTGGTTTGATCCCAATTTTTTGGCAGTGTTAGTTGGTTTTGCATTATTGCTTCCTTATAAAAACATTTGCATTCCAAGGTTTTGAATTCTAATAGAACTGAGTAATACACACATCCGCAATCCAATTTTGTGTTTTCCTTCTCCCATAGTGACAGCCCTTGATTTCCAACATCAATATATGCACTCATTTTCTCAAGCCTAAAATTTACAGGAAATAATAGAATTGCTGCACCCATGTTGTTGTGTGCCATCAAGTCAGACTCGACTCATAATGACTCCTCCTTGGGTTTTCGAGGCGGTATCACTATGGAAGGAGATTGCCCAAACTTCCTTCCGAGGAGTGGCTGGTGAGTTTGAATCACCAGCCTTCTGGTTAGCAGTCTTAGTAGTGTCTTAGGCACTACGCTAGGAAATCTCCATTATGAAACAAAGTACTGTGTAAAACATTTATTTGAATCAATTCTCTCTTTTTCCTTCAATGTGGATATGTTATTCTTGGAAATAGGTTAGACTTTTGTTTCTATTTGTATTTAATTTTAAAGAATGGTCACACACACTTGAGTTAGCTTTATTTACTTTGTTGCCTATGTAAAACATTAATATGCCTCCAAGAGTCTAAAGGATACAGAAAATTACATTTGGAGAAGTTACAAGAGAATGTTGTATCCCAGGACTCCCCCAAGTGATAGAAAAGAATCAGGCTCAGGGACAATCTGATGGAAGACCATGAGCCAGAAACAATACCTTTCTTTCTAGCACTTATGTATCCTTCCCTTGGTGTATCTGTGCCTGAGAGAGTGCAGTAAAGGAAGTTTGGAAACAGTGGAATTGAACATAGTAGTGCCTAAGGCACTTGACTGCTAACCAGAAGGCTGGCGGTTCAAACCCACCAGCCACTCCTCGGAAGTAAGGTTGGGCAATCTACTTCTGTACTGATACCGCCTTGGAAACCCAAGGAGTCGCTATGAGTCAGATCTGACTGGACAACAGTGAGTTTGTTTTTTTCTGGTTTGTTCTTATGTTAACAACATAGTCTTCACAAACTCACAGATAAGTGTTCTGATTACTCAGTGTCGTGAGGGGGTATAGCTCAGTGGTAGAGCGCGTGCTTAGCATGCACGAGGCCCTGGGTTCGATCCCCAGTACCTCCACTTTTCCTGCCCTAATTTTCCTGCCCTAACAAAGCACCGTCAAAATTTCACTTACGGAAACCTTGAGTAAAGTTTATAAACAGTTGTTCAATTGTGTGGAAAGGGTCTCCTTTTCCCTATTAGTACTGTAGTCTAAAACCTTGACCCAGAGAAGAATAATCTTGATGAATAAGTCTGAGTTTGACCATACAATCTGGAATATGTACTAAAAGGTTTTTGCCCTTTGTCTTAAACTAGGAGGAAATCTTGTAGAGGGAGACCTTTAGAAGGAGACTTAAACCAGCCTTCTGGTTAGCAGTCCAATGCCTTAGAAGCCACCGGAGCTCCCAGAAGGAGGCTTAGCAGCGAGAAAAGGCCCTGTTTTCTGCATGGTAAAGGGGGAATTGGTTGTGGTAGAACAAGCGAGAAGAGAAGCTAAAAGACTTGCAAGTCTTTCATAATGGGTCGTTCCCTTTTTCTCTTCTTTCCAAAAGCTGTGACTGTCTGCCTTCTGTCAGTCCCTAAAGTCAATTTTTACTTTGCCACTTGTTTGTCATTGGCTGCTATCTTGAAGATATGCAGTTTGAACTCAACCGAGTAGCACTGTTGAAGGACTGGCGATTTGCTTCCATAAAGACTACAGCCAAGAAAACCCCATGGAGCAATTCTACTCTTTAACACATGGAGTCGTCATCAGAAAGGTCTTAAAGACAACTGGTTGCTTGGGTTGTGAAGGACTCACCTGTATTGCCTCTGCCTTATCCTAGCTTTCAGAAGTTCTGGTGGCGTAGTACCTACGGCACTTGACTATTAACCAGAAAGTTGGTGGTTCGATCCCACCAGCTGGTCCTCAGAAGGAGCAGTAGTTAATCTACTTCCGCATAGACCCACCTCGGAAACCCAAAGCAGATGTGATTTTGACTTTGTTCTGTGTTAGAACTCAGGAGAAGGTGTGTTATCACCGATTGTACTGAGACTCTGGCTTTCCGTGGCCACTGTTCATCTTTTGAGGAGAAAAGGATCCAGAAAGAGTTTCTTCAGGAGAAAGTTGGGGTTCAATAGACTTCTTTCTAAGAGGTAGAAAGACATGGCGCAAACAAACGAGAAGTATCTTTTTCATTTTTTTGCATTTTGAGGAAAAAGTAGTAAAATACGACTCTTCCCCGGTCTTGGTGGTGCTCAGCGTCAAAGCTGCCGGCCGGTTCAACGTCCAGCCTCGATACCACTCCCACCACATCCACGTGTGCAAACAGGAAAATCCCTGCAGCTCCCACGGAAGCCAACAATGCCAATGACGTCTGAAGCGCAAATTAAAAAACTCAACCTCGCGTGCGCGCTCCACTTCGCTCAGCGGGGCTCCCTGGCGACGGAAAGAACAGTAGGTCGCTCGCAAATCCACGAAGTCTTGGGCAAAACGAACAGCGTGGTCTTCTGAGATAAGGCTGCTTCCCATAGGAGAAAGGGGCCTTTTCTCTTCCCGCATACCTAGAGGAAGGACCAGAGAGAAGAAGACTTAACATTTACACTTTACTCCTCCCAGCCAAATTCTAATCAGCTTGAGAGTGCTTGCCTTCCATCTTCCTCTTTCTCCTTTTCTCGTTCTCTTCCTCTATTTCACCACATCCGCCTCTTTCCTCTCTCCATCAGCTGATACTCCACTCCTGTCCCTCTTCCCTCCTGTGCGCTCGCAGTACTTCTAGTCCCATTTACACCCATTTTAATTTCTGTATTGACATTCTCGAGTAGGAGATGTTTTAATTTACCATACCCAACCCCGCTGCCTGCCAATGGATTCCCTCCACTATCCGCTCAATTTACCATCTCCTCAACAGAAGGCTGGCGGTTCAAACCCACCAGCCACTACTCGGAAGGAAGGTTGGGCAATCTACTTCCGTAGTGATACTGCCTTGGAAACCCAAGGAGGGGTCACTATGAGTTGGGTCGACTCTACAGCTTTTTGGTTTGGTATCCCCTTACATATTTCCTGGTGTATTAATGTAAGAGACTATAGTTTATAGGCTTAAGAAATAATGAGATTTGGAATGGATTTCCTCTTTGGCCAACTATCAAATCCGTGAAGAATCCTTAGAAATATGGCTGATATTTGAAGGAGGATCTTCATGACGTCTTTGTCATGAGAGAGTGTGGCCCAATGGGAATGCGTCCTTCCTTGAGAGGGTTTGAAAGCATACACGCTCATCTGCTTTTTACAATTCTCATGTGTTTTTCTCATTTAAAAAATACATTTTTGCATACTCTTGGCAATAAACACACTATCCAATGGATTGCCTTGAAATGTTTCCCTGTTTTTACCCCCTGGGTCTCCTCTTGGCCCAGGGCAGCTATGTCATCACAAGGAAGACAAGCTTGAAGGAAGAAATAGAGAAACTTGGCTTGGTGTGGATTTCTCATTCAGAAGCAAAAAGCTCATTCCCATATTGATGTGCTCAATAATTCTGTGTTCCTTTTTCCAGTGTCACTGAAGAACATGACAGAAAAAGGACTGAAAGAAAGAGAAAGAACAGGCTAGATCATTCCATTTGGAATTGCCTTCGTTTTCTGAGCAGTATCTGGAGCATGAAAAGCTGGAAATTATCAAGCAGGAAAACTTCTTCCTCTTTTACCTATTCTCCCTTTTCTTGCCCTCTTCTTCCTTTACCAACCCTTCCACTAACTCCAAATATTGAAAACTATTTTCAGGCGCAGACAGCAAAGGAGCCCATAAAATTCTGAGTGACTGAGTAGATAATAAGGACCTCTGGTGGCTCATTGGTAAAGCATTCAGATGCTAACCAAAAGATCGGCTGCTCCATGGGAGAAAGAGAAGACAGTCTGCTTCTGCAAAGATTTACAGCCTTGGACACCCCATGGGACAGTTCTACTCTGAAATGGTCACTATGAGTCAGAATCTACTTGAAGGCAACAGGTTTTTTGAGTGAATAATATTGAATAAGTTAATATTAGGTATTTTAAAACACAAGGTCCTTCATATAAAAGGTTAAGGAATATTTCGAATGAATGGTTAAAACAGGTGTTTTTAGGCAGTTGAAATAGCTCAGTTTAGAGTATAGTAGACTAAAGATCTGGAGGTCACTGGTTCAATCTTGGGTTTTGGCAGTATCTAGTTTTTGGTCGTGTGGTGCCGAAGGCATTTGACTGCTAACCACAAGGCTAGTGGCACCAGCCACTCCTCAGAAGGAAGGTTGGACAATCTTACTTCCGTAGTGATATTGCCTCAGAAACCCAAGGAGGGGTTGCTAGGAGTTGGATCCGACTCAATGGCAGTGAGTTGTGTTGCATATCTAATTTTCTAGAATTACTATCGTCCCTTTTCTTATGTAATGGCTGCATCCCAAGGCTTTGGGAATCTAATAGAACTGATTATAGTCACTATGAGTCAAGTCTGACTTGACGGCACGTAACAACAACATAGTACAGTAAAACCTGCAAAAGGTAGAAATAGTATAAAGTGCAAATCTGCCAGAGAAGGAAAACAAAAATGTTTTCCACTAAAAGGAGAGAAAGAAAAATGATAATATTGCACCCTGTCCATGGCAGAAAACATGCAAGACCCAGAAAAACAAGGCAGTCCTGTCAAATTCTGGCTCTCATGAGTTTCATTGTACATCCATCCAACAGAGAACTATATGAAAAAAGTTACATTAATATCTATATCACATCTCACCACAGTTCTTACTGATCTTTTAAATTCCAATCAAGTTATGTACATACGTATTTTTATCAACATCTCCTTTACTTACATATTCCTGAGATCTTCCATGAAGTGTTAACTGACATTTTGCATCTTATATTTTTCTTATTTTTAATTAATCTAGCAGATAACAACTTATTTAAAATAATAATTAAAAAAAAAAAAAAAAACTCACTGCCATTGAGTTGGATCCCACTCATAGTGACCCATTCTTGGGTTTGCAAACTGGTATCACTAGGGAAGTAGATTGCCCAATCTTCCTTTTTGAACTGTCAGCCTTCTGGCTAGCAGTCAAATGCCTTAGGCATTGGGGGGGGGGGGGGGCCCAGGGGCGGGGGGGGGGGAGGACCAGGAGCGAGGGAGGGGGGAGAGAGAGAGAGAGAGAGGGAAAATGAAACACAGTTTTGGGCTATCACCTTCCATTTGGCTGAGCACGGAATCTCCAGACATGATTATCTTCTTGCTCTTCATAACCTATGAGCTCTGGTGGCCTAGTACCTAAAGTATTTGACTGCTACCCAGAAGGCTGGTGGTTCAAACCCCCCAGCCACTCTGAGGAAGGAAGACTGAGCAATCTATAGAGATACCACCTCAGAAACCTGAGGAGCGTTCCCCAAGGAATCACCACTGCAGTGAGCTTGGTTTCTTTTCTTCACAACCTCACTGTATTTGGTGTGGAGCCCCAATATAGTCTCAGAGAAACTTTCAGGCAGCTGGCAAAAGCCACGAGATAAGAAGTCTCCATAAAGCAATGGGAATCCATATTTGGACACTATTTTCCAAGGAAAACCAGTTTTCATGGAGTTGATTTTGACTTATGAGGCTCCATTCTAAGGGTAGTACTGTCTTCTACAGAGTGTTCAATGGCTGATTTTTTGGAGGTAGATTATCACCAGGTCTTTCTTCCAAGGTGCTTCTGAGTGATTGGAACCTCCAATATTTCAGATAGCAGCAAGCATGTGTTAACTATTTAAGTGTACCTAGGGAAAGGGAGCAGCTAAACCATAAGACCTCCAAGTCTCAGCCATGGGCATCATGGCCAACTCAAGTGGCTTCATCTTGAAACTCCAAATTAGTTGTTCCTACTGCAGACAGTCTTTATGGGCCCTGTACCTCCACTACTTCTGGCTATCAGAGCTCAGTAGAAAATTCTGGGCCAAAGATAAAAAAGAGCAGAACCCAAAATGTTGGTTCAGGAAACTTAAATCCAGATGGAAAAATAAAACAAATCCTAAATGAAACAGTATTTTATGTCATGGACAGTCACTGCTCTAGCAAACTCCGGAGACCAAACCCAAATCAAGCAGTGTCTTTGTCCCATGAAGCTGCAGCTCTTGCTCTGAGACCCACAAAAGGGCTGAGCAAGAACTGCAAACATTTTAACCTTTTGTAAAACCAAAAGGGAAGAACACACCTGGCATTTCTCAAGCTGAAAAACCTGAAGAAAAAAGTCAAGCCTCGAGTTGCAATATTGAAAGATTTTGTGGGCAAAATATTGAATGGTACAGGAAGCATCAAAAGAAGATTGAAGGAATAGACAAAGTCACTGTACCAAAAAGAATTGGTTGATTTCATCCATTTCAGAAGGTTACATATGATCAAGAATCAATGATATTGCAGGAAGAAGTTGAAGGAATTGGTGAAGAACAAGACTCCAGGAATTGAAGGAATACCCATTGAGATGTTTCAGCAAACAGATGCTGCACTGGAGACACTCACTCACCTATGCCAAGAGATTTGGAAAACAGCTACCTGGTCAGCTGGCTGGAAGAGATCTCTATTTGTCCATTCCAAAGAAAGGTGATCCCACAGAATGTGAAAATTATTGAACAATGTCATTAATATCATTCAAAAAACCCAAACTAAACTCACTGCCATTGAGTTGATTCTGATTCATAGCAACATTCTTTGGGTTTCTAAGGCAGTAAGTCTTTACATAAGTACATTGCCCAGTCTTCCTTCCACAAAGTGGCTGGTGGGTTTGAACCACCAGCCTTCCAGTTAGCAGTCAAATGCCTTAGGCACTATGCCACCAGAGCACAAGTAAAATTTTGCTGAAAGTAATTAAAAAACGGTTGCAGAAGTATATTGACAGAGAACTTCCAGAAATGCAAGGTGGATTAAAAAGAGGATGGGGAATAAGGGATATCATTCCTGATCTCAGGTGGATCTTGGCTGAGAGCAAAGAATACCAGAAAGTTGTTTACTTGTGTTTCATTGACTATGCAAAAGCATTCAATTGTGTGAATCATAACAAATTATGGATATCATTGAGAAGAATGGGAATTCCAGAACACTTCATTGTGCTCATGAGAAACCTGTGAGACTAGGAGGCTGCTGTTGTACAAACAGAGCAAAGGGACACTGCATGGTTTAAAATCAGGAAGGGAGTGTGTCAGAGTTGTATCCTTTCACCATACTTATTCAATCTGAATGCTTAGCAAATAATCCGAGAAGCTAGACTATATGGAGAAGAGTGCGGCATCAGGATTGGAGAAAGACTCATTAACAACCTGTAATATGCAGACGACACAACTTTGTTTGCTGAAAGTGAGGAAGTGAGGATGACTTGATGTACTTACTGATGAAGATTAAAGACTATAGTCTGCAGTATGGATTGAATCTCTATATAAAAGAAATGGAAATCCTCACAACTAGACCAATAAGCAGCATCACGATAATGGAGAAAAGATTGAAGTTGTCAAAGATTTCTTATTACTTGCTTCCACAATCAACACCAATGAAAGCAGCAGTTAAGACATGAGATGATGAGGTGAGGGATTAATTTTGGGCTGGTTGGGGTCCACACACTGATGTGGGTAAAGGCAGGGATATATGGAAAGGAACTGTGACCCACCAGGATAACATTAGGAAATGGGAGGACCACCAGGATAACATTAGGAAAGTGTACACATAAGAGATGCTAATACCAACCATTGTGTCCACAATACTGCATTATCATCAACACCAAACACCAGGCCACAGATAAACACATAAACACCTGAGAGGATCAGATAGGAGTCAGTGAACAGGAGTATGCTCTAGACCAAGGATAGATTCAGCTGAGGGTAATCTTGCACAGACACCAGTGATACAAAATACCTGCAATAATTACAGAAACAATAGAAGACAGACACAGAGTAATCCATCACAGACACTCAAGACACTGTGGGAGAGAGATCCAATAGATCTACTGGCTCAGGACCATAGTACTGGGGGACACCAGACTCAATTGGCACAACAAAATACATAAAAGCCTTGTTCTGCATCCTGCATTGGTGAGTAGTGACTGGGGTCTTAAAAGCTTTCAAGTGACCATCTAAGATGCAGCTAATGGTCTCCTAGTATTGGAAGTGAAGAAGAATGCAAAAAAAAAAAAAAAACCAAGAACATTTGGAAGCAATCAGCCCTAGGACATGATGGCCCTCGAGACCAGAAGAACTAGATGGTGCCCAGCTACCAATGCCAACTCAGGAAAGGATCAAATCTGGAGATCCTGGATAGAGTGGGAGGAAAAATGTGGAACAAAATCCAATAACTCAATAATGACCAGAATTACTGGTCACAGGAAGTCTGATGAGACCCCCAATACTATGCCCCTGGAATACCTTCTGTGTCTGGCATAAAACTCACCCCCAGGGGCTGGCTCTCAGCCCAATAATTAACAAGATGTACGTGCAGACCGCTCAACCCAGGATGACACACCCACATACTCTATGGTAATACATCCCTTACAGCAATGGCACCAGAGGACCAACATTCAGGTTAAGGAAATGCAGGACAAACAGGAGTGCATACATATAACCGGCACAGGGGGAGGGTTAGAGGGTAGGGAGGGGAGGAGACTGGGTTAGGGTTGGACATGGTAAAAGGGGAGTGAAACTAAATGTACACGTGATGTTGAATGTAAAACAAACTTTTTTTTAAAAAAATGATAAAATCAGAAAAAAAAGACATGAGATGACGTATTGCACTGGGCAAATCTTCTGCAAAAGACCTCTTTAAAGTGCTGAAGAGCAAAGATGTCTTTTTCAATGGTCTCATATGCATGTGAGAGCTGGACAATGAATAAGAAAGACCAAAGAGGAGTTGATGCTTTTGAGTTGTGGTGTTGGGGAAGAATACTGAAACTATTATGGACTGCCAGAAGAACTAACAAATCTCTCTTGGACAAAGTGCAGCCAAAATGCTCCTTGGAAGTGAGAATGGCCAGACTTCGTCTCACCCACTTTGGTCATGTTGTCAGAAGGGACCATTCTGTGGAGAAGGATATCATGCTTGGTAAAGTGGAGGGTCAACAAAAAAGGGGAAGACCCTCAACAAAATGGATTGACACAGTGGTTGGAATGATGGGCTCTGGTATAGCAGGAATTGTGAGGCTGGCACAAGGCTGGACAGCATTTTGTTCTGGTGTACATAGGGTTGCTATGAGTCGGAGCTGACTGGACGACACCTAACAACGACAACAAACACTCCCCTTCATGCACCTGGATAGGCACTCAAATCTAATCATCACAGAGACTAAAAGAATAGACCCTTGAGCCTGTTGCCAAAATTGTTGGTGTCAGTCAGCTCAGATATGAGTTTAGGAGGTTATTGTGTCTTCTCTTCTACTTTTTGTTTTCATTCTGATAGTTTTTTCACCTGTGAGGGGTCTGTATCTTCTTGAATGCTGGAATATATTGTGTACTAACTCTTCAGTTCCTCCCCAGCACTAGTTGTCTCTCTACATTAACCTCCCTTGAATAATGGAGTGAAGATCAGTTGTCACTGGGCAGTCACTGACAAGGGCCCTTAGAGGTGGGAAGACATTGAAAGTTAACATGGTGAATAATAAAATCCAATGCAAGGGGAAGTAAATGTCTTAGATCATTACTGCCTGAGAACTTTGTGAATATATGTATTACTGAGTCCACCTTTCTAGATCCTGAATGGGCTGGGAATCATGGGATAGCGGGATGAATGGAATCTGTAGCATTGAAAACTCTCCCCAGATGGTTCCATTTTTCGGCCCTGTTTGAGAACTGCTAGCCCAGGAAGTGGAGCTGAAGGAACTGGAGTGAACTGAGCTGCTGGAGAATTTTTGCCAGGAGGAAGCAGTGGGGCCACAACGAAAGGGCCTGGGAGAGGGAAATTGAAGGTGAAAATGACACATTAGGTGATGAAGAAAACGAAGGGGAAGATAGGTGGAGGTAGGTGAGTGTGGTTGTAGAAGAACAACAAGAGAAAGGACTTCGAACTAGGTATTTAGGATGCATCGTATTTGTGTGGCCCAGGAGGTAGTTTGTGCCTGGCGAGGTTGCCTATGTCTTCTCTGTTTCCTCTACAATGCAGGAAGTCAGAAATTTTCCTTCCTCCTAAGGAAAATGAAATAAAAGTGTTTTTCCTTGAGGAATATGCATCTGCTTTTTGCCCGAGATGTATTTGGCTTTAAAAGAGGTTAGCAGCTTTTCCATCTCTGGAAAGAATTTTCTCAATTGTGGATTTTGGAAGATTCATGATTTCCTGATAGATGTCTTCCCCCTGGATAGCATCCAAACACATCTTTGCCATTAACAAAACCTGGTATCACAGATCTCTGTGATTGTCTGTTTGCTAACCAAGTTTGTACAGGTGGGCATGGAAGTGTAGGAGGAATGGGAAAAAGAAAATGAGAAGGGAAATTTTATCCTGAATTTACAGTGTACCCATTGACATTAGCACAGCTGAGTGGGGGGAGAGAGAGGAAGCAAAAGGAATTTGTCCAACACTCACTTCCCTCACCCTTCTTGTCTTTTTCTTCCCTACATCTTAATAATGAGAAATGGCAACAAAAGAAAACAGGGCATCTATGGTGTAGTGGCATGTTGTTGCTTCACCGTCAGCAGATTTTGAGTGCAGTGCAGTGAATTACTTAATATGGCCCTTCTAGCTCTAGTCCCCATTTTGTGATGTATTGTAAATCCTAGCCTCTATGCCTGTGGTTATGGTCCCATTTTGGACTGAGATGTCCGTTGTGTTGATGAGGCAGGATTGTTGTTGTTGCCATGTGCTGTCAAGTTGTCTCTGACTCATAGTAACCTTACACACAGCAGAATGAAACATTGCCTGGTCCTGTGCCAGCCTCACTATCCCTAATATACCTGAGCCTAATATATACTGTAGCCACCGTGTCGATCCATCTTGTTGAGGGCCTTCCCCTCTTTTATTGACCCTCTAGTTTACCAAGCATGATATCCTTCTCCAGAATATGGTCCCTTCTGACAACATGACCAAAGTAGGGGAGAAGAAGTCTGGCCATTCTTGCTTCCAAGGAGCATTCCGCTGCACTTCTTCCAAGACAGATTTGTTCTTTCCACAGTCCACGGTACTTTAGTATTCTTTGCCAACACCACAACTCAAAAGCATTGACTCTTCTTCAGTCTTCCTTATTCATTGTCCAGCTCTCACATGCATATGAGGGGATTGCAAATACCATGGCTTGAATTAGGTGTATACTAGTCTTCAAGGAGATATCTTTGCTCTTCAGCACTTGAAAGGGGTCTTTTGCAACAGATTGCTCAATGCAATATGTCTTTTCATGTCTTAACTGCTGCTTCATTGGTGTAGAACCAATTAGTATGAAATCTTTGACAACTTCAATCTTTTCTCCATTTATCGTGATGCTGCTTATTGGTCCAGTTGTGAAGATTTTTGTTTTCTTTATATTGAGATGTAATCCATAGTGCAGACTGTAGTCTTTAATGTTCACCAGTAAGTGATTCAAGTCATCCTCACTTTCAGCAAGAAAATTGTATCATCTGTGTATTGCAGGTTGTTAATGAGCCTTCTTCCAATCCTGATGCCACATTTTTCTTCATATATAGTCCAGCTTGCTCAGTATACAGATTGAATAAGTATGGTGAAAGGATGCAACCCTGACACACTCCCTTCTTAATTTTAAAATATGCAGTATCCTCTTGTTCTGTTCAAATGACAGCCTCATGGTCTATGCACAGGTTCCTCATGAGTACAATTAAGTGTTCTGGAATTCCTGTTCTTCTCAATGTTATCCACAATTTGTTATGATCCGCACAATTGAATGCCGTTGCATAGTCAATAAAACACAAGTAAATATCTTTGGTATTCTTTGCTTTCAGCCATGATCCATCTGACATCAGGAATGATATCCCTCTCTCCACGTCCCCTTCTGAATCCGGCTTACATTTCTGGACGTTCTCTGTCAATACACTGACAGAGAACTGCAATTGTTTTTGAATTATCTTCAATAAGATTTTACTTGCGTGTGATATCAATGATATTGTTTGATAATTTTCACATTCTGTGGAATCACCTTTCTTTGGAATGAATACAAATATGGATCTCTTCCAGTCAGTTGGCCAGGGAACTGTCTTTAAAATCTCTTGGCATAGCCAAGTGAGTGCCTCCAGCATGCTATCCATTTGTTGGAACATCTTAGTGGGCATTCCATCAATTCCTGGAACCTTGTTTTGTGCCAATTCCTTCAGTGCAACTTCAAGTTCTTCTTTCAATACCATTGGTTCGATCATATGCCACATCCTGAAATGATGATCATTTACCAATTCTTTTTGGTACAGTGACTCTGTGTATCCCTTCCATCTTCTTTTGATGTTTCCTGCATCATTCAAAATATTGCCCATGGAATCTTTCAATATTGCAATTTAAGGCTTAATTTTTTTCCCAGGTGGGATTAGGGTGGGATATATTTTGAGTCACCATCTTATGGGAAGGTGTGATTCAAGTCACCACTCTTAGTTTCCTTGAGGTTATGTCTGCATCCAATAAATATGAATGCTCAGGCAAAGTTCTCTTTCTTGGTCTGGATCCTGTATCTTGTTTATCATCATCTGACCGCCAGTTCTTGGGACTTGACAAAGCAGCCTATCATCTGACCTGACTGATTTGGGTTTGTGACCCCTGTGATTGCATGAGTGAGGAGAGTCCTCCAGACTGATGCCTGACCCACAGATTTGTGACTTGCTTTCCTCCATAACTGCATGAGCCATTTCCTTGTTGCAGTGTGAGTTTTGAGAGATGTTACAATGAATTATGGAACCCCAATACTCAGGAGAGGAGAAAGAGTTGATGTCACAGATAGTAGAGTGGTATAGCAGTTTGGCAAAGTTGGAAATTTGGGACATCTTTAAGCTCTGCCTCATAGAGACCAGCCGTGTGCTGATCCTTACAAAAACAAATTATTTGAGCACTGAGTAAGTGCCTTCTTTTACCTCAGTTGATTCCTGACCTGAATTGTGCTTGAGCAGTCAGGTTGGGCAGCCCAATGAGTGTCAAGGACCATAGTCCAAGTGAGTGATTGAAACAATTTACCCTCTCTACAAGTAAGCAAAACACAAGTAAAGATAGTCACAAAGATAAAAATGGGAAAAGTCTGAAATAAATTTGACAATATTCAACTGTGAGTGGTGTAAATAAATAAATAATAAAATAAAGGTGCTGCTAGGCACACACTCTACCACTGAACTAGACCCTCTTGCTTAGCAGGGACCTGAGACTATTCCATAACACTGAATTCCAGCATTGTCTGAAAGGGTTTTAGAGCATTAAGTTTTGACAGCCAAAATCCATAATGTTTAATTCTTGTATTCCTGGACTGGATCCTTTCTCACAGCTATTCCAGGAGAGGGAAAAAACATATTTGGGACCAAGTGACTCAGATCCTGCTGTAGTCACTGGCTACTTCTAAGACTGCTTGTAGCCAGCTGCCTGAGTGTCAGTCAGTTCCAGTCCACCACAAGGGAGAGCTCAGGATTGAATATTTTGTTAAGTCTTCTGATTCTCTTCTTGAAAGGTCCTTATCTGCCTACGAAGCTTGCAGGAAGACACAAAAGAGTGTAAGGGAATATAAAGAGGAGGTCTAACAGTGCTGGGAAGGAGAGTGGACCCAGGTGTGTGTGTGGCATAAGTCTGCTTTTGTTGCTGTTATGAGCCCCTCCTTGGGTTTCTGAGGCAGTATCATTAGGGAAATAGATTGCCCAACCTTCCTTCCAAGGAGTGGCTGGTGGGTTTGAACCGCCAGTCTTCTGATGAGCAGTCAAGTGCCTTAGGCACTACGCTACCAGAGATCCCGGGGTAAGCCTAGAGGTTAATTAGTTCACAGTCAGCGGAGTTACTAAGGCCATACGGGGGAGGGGTGCTGACTGCGCTGAGTGACACTGTCAGCGGGAGTGACACGAGAATGGACTGCCTATAAAATTTCTGTGCAGTATTTCAGCAGAAATCTATTATTTTTTTTAATAAAATATCTTTGTAGTGACTTATAACAACAAAAACATTTTTAATAAGCCCAACTGTGGTGGCGTAGTGCCTAAAGCATTTGATTGCTAGCCAGAAAGCTGGTGATTCAAACCCACCAGCCACTCCTCGGAAGGCTGGGCAATCTACTTCCGTAGTGAAGACGCCTAGGAAACCAAAGAAGGAGTCGCTATGAGTCGGAAAAGACTCGATGGCAGTGGGTGGGTACAAGGCTAAAACTCTTTGCTAATTTACTTTTCGAACCTTCTAATGCTCTCCAGCCAGAGCTGTCGTTATTCCCCAATTACAGTGGCGCTTGGAATCAGGCCATTCCCTCTGAGTGCTCTACTAGCATATATTGTTGTTTTCGTTGCTGCCCAAGATTATATAGTTGCTGATTTTGTCAAATTTTTGTGTGTTTTAGCTACATATTGAGGTAAATAGTATTTGTGGATGGATACCAATAAGTTTTTTTTTTTTTTTTTTAAGAATGATGTAATAATTGAAGGAAAACGAAAAAAATCAAAAAAGACTTCTGTTTGGTAACTAATGTAATTCAATGTACAAAGATTTTTTTCTTTTCTTTTCTTTTTTTTTTTTACCAGTTTTGTTATTAGTATTTATATAGAGTTTGGTTTTTCAATGTAAGAAATACCACATTTAAGAAATTTGCAGCTACTTTTGCCACATATTATTTTATAATAAAAATTGATAATAAACATTATTTAGGATTCTGTATGGTCTTGTATGGGAAGAGGTCCCTGGGCAGATGGCACCCTGGTCACACTGGGTGACGCCAACCCTAGTGACGTCACTGTTCACAGTATTTGACCGAAACGAAGAACCACAGTGCATGTCTGAAACAGCCACGCTCTTGCAAACTTCTGCGTCCAACACCAGGATTTGGAAACGTGGCTGTAGCTTTGTCTCCGGAATGTTGCACCTCTGGTTGGAAAGAGACGAGAGGCAGAAGAGAGAGGAGAAAGGTGAACGTCCCCGATCGTTAAAGTTATTTCTTTGGACCAAATTACTTCCTTGATGAGGAAAGCCCAAGAGAAGTGCTTTATGGGTTGGGCTGAACCTTCCAAACGCATTCGCTCTTTACAAACTTTCCCGACGTTCGTCAATTTCTTCAGTTCCTGAAGCTTCCTTCTTTAACCAAAAAATGTGGTGCGACTGTTAACACATACATGAAGTAGAAAATCCAAATCTTCTTAGATGGAAAGGACGAGTGCTCAGAATCTATAGTTAAATTATAAATATATAAGAAAACCACATGTGTAGGAACTGGAATTTGACGAGGAATGGACGAGAGCGAGACAAGGGAAGCGGGGAGTGGTGGGGTTCGGGGCGGGCTCTGCGGAGGGGAAAAGGGTGGAGGAAGTTGAACCAGAAAGGGAAGCAGCGGCAGAGGAGAAGGAAGAGAGAAGAGGAATAGGTTTTGGAGACGGGTTTTTAAGGATGGATAGGATTTGGACCTGCTACCCGAAACCAAACCACTGCGGTCAGGTCGGTCCCGACTCATTGCAAACCCTCCTTGGGTTTCCAAGGCGGTATCACTACGGAAGTGGATTGCCCAACCTTCCTTCCGAGGAGTGGCTGGTGGGTTTGAACCGCAGTCAAGTGCACTAGGCACTACGCCACCAGAGCTCCCTCCATTGGACAGGCGAGGAGGCATAAAGTGACCAGGTTCCCATCTTTCCTATACTTCTCCAGGCCTTTGGAAGAGTGAGGCTACAGTCAGAATTTCCTGACTTTGGAAGCACCTCGCTGAGCATTTTTGGAAAGCGCGGTATGGTTGAGTGTTTGTGGAACAGCAGTTGATGGTATTGGAGGCTTTGGAAAAAGCCAAAGGGAGGCCACCTTGTCCTGACCCCACGTGTGAGCACAACGGTTGAATTTAGAACCAGAATCCCCCTATGACTTTCGGCTTGAACATCTTATTTTTGCAGCACCGATTTTTAGCGTGTTTGGGATTAATACACAAGGGAAATGTTAAGCAGTGGCGGAGTGTTTGGAGCTTGAATATATTCTTAGCGAATTTACCAGGAGAAGGTCTACATTGCTGTGTACGGCACTATTTGAACGTCTCGTCAAAGAAGGGACTGTGGTTCTTAAATTATAAAATTTTATGAGTTGTTAAAAGTTGAACTTAGTAGGAAAAACGTACCTATGCTCTCCGTGTTCTATTCAGAAAATCCAAAACCTTTAAATTGTATGTATAATCCATGCAGGTCCCAAGAAGAATAGAAGTCAATCTGTTTTGAAAGGAGTCTCTGAAGTGAGGCTATGGAAAAATGTTTTGAAGGTAAAGAGTTATCAATTGTGTTCTGCATTTTACAGACTGCATTGGATCTCCTTTAATTTTTACAAAAGCTTTTTAAAGTAATCATTATCTATTTTCAATATAGTCACTGCTGGTCCTGTTTTACAGGTATGGAGTTGCTGTTATGTGCCATCGAGTAGGCTCCGACTCATAGCGACCTCACCTTGGGTTTCCGAGGCAGTATCACTACGGAAGTAGATTGCCCCATCTTCCTTCCCAGGAATGGCTGGTGGGTTTGAACCGCCAGCCTTCTGGTTAGCAGTCAAGTGCCTTAGGCACTACGCTACCAGAGCTCCCACGGGTATGGAGAAGATGTGCAATTTTCCCTGTTTCACTAATTTATTAATCACTGGAGGTTAAGATACAAATAAAAGTTAAACGCCTGCAAATCTTGACTTATTTCCTTATAATTCCATGCCATCTCTCTCTCCCCCACACACCTCTTACACACACACACACACACACACACACAAACACACAAACACACACAGTATTTCCTTCATAGGTCAGGCCCTATATCTATCATATGTCAAAACCATAAATGTAATTAGTGACTAAATCTACTATGATATCATCAGTTACCCAGTTTTGCTCACAACCTGTCTTAATCCAGGCCCTTGTTTTCAGAATTCCATGGTTATTGGCTTACTTAATGATATTTTAGCTGCCATGTAGGAACTTTGGTAGAAGAACCATAACCATCGCATCATGGGTCAGCTTCCAGAAATTAATCAGATAGCTCCTATCATTCCTAAAGTTTGGAATAGGAAGAGACCAGACAAAAAAAAGAAAGAAAGAAAAGAAAAGGAAAAGGAAAAAGAATAACTATAAATGGCCTGGAATTGATGGAAAAGATGAAGCATCTACACAAAGTAAAGAGAAAGGAACATAGTAAGAACTTGCAATTCAAAGTTCCTTGCAATTAGAGTAAGATTCACTAATATCTTGAGGAAAAGAAATAAACACCCACTGAAACCTTGAAAAATCATTACATTATAAAAAAGCAATAAACCGAGAGGGCAAGTTGATGATCATTAGTGTATACACAGGTATGTTCCATTGTCTTTTTGACAGTTGACCCATTTTTGGTTTTCAAATACTCTTTAATGTTAATTATTGATGTTTGAAAGAAGAAACCTGGTCTATGTTACTTCTCCCCTCCAGCAAAACCTTAGCCATCAGCCACTGGAAGTCAATTCAAGAAGCTCCTCCTTCTAGCACACCAAAAGCAAGCGACCACGAAGGGACTCGAACCCTCAATCTTCTGATCCGGAATCAGACGCCTTATCCATTAGGCCACGCGGCCAACTGCTTAAATCCCTCCGTAAGCATGTAGGTGAAAGTGTTAATGGGGAAGCATTAAATTTCTGTTTGCAAAATTTTAATTAAGGAATCAAATGTCACCTGAAACTTCTGAAAACAACCACTTAGAATTAATGAACTAAGATTGTGAGATGATCAGAAGTCACACATTTCTTTGAGGGTGCTCTGGTCTACCTCATTGATAATGATGATGCATTTGGATGAAGAACTACGAGCCAAAAATTAAACTCTGCAATGAAGGTGTGTAGATAACAGTGTGAGGAGAGGGAAAGTCATAGGTTGCTACCATGGGACCTTTTCCATCTCAAAGATAAGATGATTTTGCTCCAAAGCGAAAAGGTCTGAAAGCTCAAACAAGAGCTCCCCTTGTCAGAAACACCTGCTTTTAACACTAGGAAAATATTTTGAAACAATCCATTATAACATAGGTTTTTAACAACTTGAACCTTTACTAGCAAGTAGAAGAATCGCCTGATAAGGAGGTAGGATGGAATGTGGGTCCCAAACATCCCTAGAAGGGTGGTCCCGAAGTCTAAGGTGCAGTTAGGTGACTTCCAAGCTACTTCAATGGAGAGAAGAGGGCCAAAATAGCTTGGAGGAGCACTGAACATCTCATTGACGTTCTAACTAACCTCCAGGTATTTTGCCCAAAAGTCGTTCCTTAGTTCCCCTGCGAAATGATCCACGAAAAAATCCTGGGTGATTTTGTGCGACCCACCCCCAACTATGCTATGTATATTGACAGGTTAGGATAGATGAGAAACCCACAAATTGCTAAACTAAAGCAATTACGAATTCTCTCAATTTTCACATAGTCTTGGTTTCTTTGAAGCGCCGAATTATTTGGAAGATAGAAATAGTCTTTTCCCTGGCCCGGCACTGTTTTTCCTCCCAGAGACGTTAATCTTCCTTTCACTCTGAAAACTTGCCCATTTGTTCCCGGATCCTCTGTACAGTACTATTCTCCAAGTTTAGGTCAAAACTCAAAAACCATAATAGGTCATATTCTGGGTGTTATGTCCTAATGTTATACTTTTCCTTTGGATGTGAGCAGCAAACAGTGAATAAAGACATGAAGGAGGAAGAGAAGCATGAGTTCACCTTTGTGGACCCACCATTAAGGAATGTTCTCCTTGGCCTTCAAATTTTCTCTCCTTCAATTATTTTCTTCTTTGCCTACCTAGTCTGCCAGAAAGGTACATGAGTCTGTTCCAACTCATAGCGACCCTCTTTGGCTTTCCCAGACCCACCAGCTATTCCTTGGAAGAAGGAAGGTTGGGCAATCTACTTCTGTAGTGATATCACCTTGGAAACCCAAGGAGAGGTCTCTATGAGTCCAAATAACAACAACAACAAATCTTTACCTGAAGTAGATCACCCAGTCTTCCTTCCACGGAGTAGCTTGTAAGTTTGAACTGCCAGTCTTCTGGATAGCAGTCAAATGCCTTAGGCATTACACCACCAGAGCTCCTTAGAAAGATATATAATATAAGATAATGCAGAGGGATATAAAGAAGATAGCAGGTGTGTTGCTTTAAGAAAAATAGATGCAAGTGGGAAAATAAACAAAGGGAAAATATCACAACACTAGGTGAAATAAATTAAAGTCCTTTGAGTCTAATAATATGATCTGAAACCCAGAAGGGCTTTTTCTAGGTGACCCAACTCTAGTTCTGAAGCTCTAAAGAAACAGAAGACAAGACAGAAAGAAGGTAAATTATCCTTGTGGTTATCTATCTTTTTAAAACAGAATCTTCTAAGCAAGGAGAAGAATTAAAATAGAACTTTAAACAATTAAAAAGAAATCAGAACAAGAAGCACACAACAAATTGGCTTGCATAAAACCTACATTAGTCACTCAGGAAGGTACAAAAGAAGTAGCCTGGGTAGCTCAGTTGGTAGAGCATCAGACTTTTAATCTGAGGGTCCAGGGTTCAAGTCCCTGTCCAGGTGCAAGTGCAATTTTAAGGAAAACTATACACATTCTGTTCTCTAATTTCTAAATTCCATAGTATTACTTTTTTTTGGGAATGGATACAAATATGGATGTCCTCCAGTCAATTGACCAGGTAGCTGTTTTCCGAATTTATTGCCATAGACAAGCAAGGGCCTTCAGCGCAGCATCTGTTTGTTGAAACATCTCAATGGGTATTCAGTCAATTCCTGGAGACTTGTTTTTCATCAATTCCTTCAGTGCATCTTCAACTTCTTCCTTCAATCCTATTGGTTCTTGATCATATGCCACCTTCTGAAATGGATGAACATCAACCAATTCTTTTTGGTACAGTGACTCTGTGTATTCCTTCCATCTTCTTTTGATGTTTCCTACATCATTGAGTATTTTCCCCATAGAATCTTTTCAGTATTGCAACTTGAGGCTTGAATTTTTCCTTTGGTTCTTTCAGCTTAAGAAATGCCAAGTGTGATCTTCCCTTTTGGTTTTCTATCTCCAGGTCTTTTGCACATTTCATTACAATAATTGACTTTATCTCCTGAAGCTGCTCTTTGAAATCTTCTGTTCAGCTCTTTTATCTTTCCATTTGCTTTAGCTACTCTCAGCTCAAGAGCAAGTTTCAGAGTTTCATCTGACATTCATTTGGGTCTTTTCTTACTTTCCTATTTTTAAATGACCTTTTGCTTTCTTCGTGGATGATGTCCTTGATGTCATCCCACAATTTCTCCAGTTTTAGCTCATTGTTCAATGCATCAAATCTATTCTTTAGATGGTCTCTAAATTCAGGTGGGTTATAAACAGGGTCATATTTTGGTTCTTATGGACTTGTTTTAATTGTCTTCAGCTTGAACTTGAACTTGCATATGAGCAGTTGATGGTCTGTTCCACAGTCAGCTCGTGACCTTGTTGTGGCTGATGATATTGAGCTTCTCCATTGCCTCTTGCCACAGATGTATTGATCAATTCCTGTGTGTTCCATCTGGTAAAGTCCACGTGTATAGCCATGGTTTATGTTGTTGAAAAAAGTTATTTGCAATGAATAAGTCGTTGCTCTTGCAAAATTCTATCATGTGACCCCCAGCATCATTTCTATCATCAAGGGCACATTTTCCAACTACTAATGATTCTTGTTTGTATATAACTTTTGCATTCCAATCACCAGTAATAATCAACACATCTTGATTGCATGTTTGGTCAATTTCAGACTGCAGAAGTTGGTAAAAAAAAAAAAAATCTTCAATTGATATCACATTAATTCAAACAATATCATTTATGTCATATGGGAGTAAAATCTTGCTGAAGATAATTTTAAAATGGTTGCAGCAGTATATGGACAGGAACTTCCAGAAATGCAACCTAGATTCAGAAGAGGATGTGGAATGAGGGATATCATTGCTGGTGTCAGATGGATCTTGGGTGAAAGCAAAGAACACCAGAAAGATATTTACTTGTGCTTTATTGACTATGCAAAAGCAGCCAACTGTGTAGATCACATCAAATTATAGATAACATTGAGAAGAATGGGAATTCCTGAACATTTAATTGTGTTCGTGAGGAACCTGTAGGTAGACCAGGGGGCTGTCATTGGAACAGAACAAGGGCAAACTGCATGGCTTAAAATCAGGACGAGAGTGCATCAGAGTTGTATGCTTTCACCATACTTATTCAATCTGTATGCTCAGCAAATAATCCAATAAACTGGACTATATGAAGAAGAACGTGGCATCAGGATTAGAGGAAGACTCACTAACAACTTGTGATATGCAGATGACACAACTTTGCTTACTGAAAGTGAGGATGACTTGAAGCACTTACTGATGAAGGTTAAAGACTACAGTCTCCAGTATGGATTACTCCTCAACATAAAGAAAATGAAAATCCTCACAACTGGACCAACAGGAGCATTGCAATTAATGGAAAAAGGTTGAAGTTGTCAAAGATTTTGTATTACTTGGTTCCACAATCAACACCAATGAAAGCAGCAGTCAAGATATCAGACGACATATTGCACTGGGCAAATCTGCTGCAAAAGACCTCTCTAAAGTGCTGATGAGCAAGGATGTCTCTTTGAAGACTAAGGTGTGCCTAACCCAAGCCATGGTGCTTTTAATCACCTCATATGCATGTGAAAGCTGGACAGTGAATAAGGAAGACCAAAGAAGAATTGATGCTTTTGAGTTGTGCTATTAGTAAAGAATACTGAAAGCGCCATGGACTTCCAGGAGAACTAAATAATCTGTCTTGGATGAAGTGCAGCCAAATGCTCCTTGAATGTGACAATGACCAGACTTCATCTCATCTACTTTGGTCATGTTGTCAGAAGGGATCATTCCCTCAAAAGAATACATGTTTGGTAAAGTGGAGGGTCAGCGAAAAAGGGGGGGGCCCTCAATGAGATGGATTGACACAGTGGCTGCAATGACAGGCTCAGGTATAGCAAGGATTGTGAGGCTGGCACAGGAGTGGGCAGTGTTTCATTCTGTTGTACATATGGTCGCTATGAGTCATGGCTGAATTGATGTCACCTAACAGCAACAACAACATATGGACATTTACTATATAGCTTTCTTGACTCCTCTCTTTCTGCTCTTTGCTCAACAAGAATTGGAACAGAACAAGGAGAGCAGAGAAAGGACAAAACATTACTAGATTACTAACCAAAAGGTTGACAGTTTGAACCCACCTAGAGGTGCCTTAGAAGACAGGGCTGGCATTCTGCTTCTGAAAGATGAAATCCTTTAAAACACCATGGAGTAGTTCTACTCTGCATGCATGGAGTTCACCATTAGTTGTAATAGATTTGTTTACCTCTTGTCTATTTTGTGAGACTCTAGGCAGAAAGAAACACATACAGTAATTCAAAGAACATGGACATAAGATGCGAAAGATAAGGTCAGAATTTAGGGCTGTTTTGAATTTGGGAAGCTAGAAAGAATGTATTCTCTTCTGTTGAGTATAGAAACTACAGAAAGAGGTTCCTTGTACATTTATTGAAGACTTATTTACTTTTTGCTTTGCAGGTGTGGAATGTTTGCATGATGAATTTGACAACCCTAAGTGACAGTCTTGCAAAGTCATTCCCTAAACACTAGAATACCAAAATATGAAACTCTATAGAAACTGTTGACCTGGATATGTGGACTTTTTATGTGGTTTTTGGAGGAGAGGTTCCTCTGTCAGTTGAATAGATAAAAAGTTAACAAAAACATCTCCATTCCAAATGCAAAACAAAACAGAAGATACTGAAACCAGTGAAAGAAATAACAACTTATGGGAAAAACAATTTGAATGACAGAGATATCTCATCAGAAAGCGTGGATGACAGAAAGAAGTAGCACATTTTTCAAGTGTTGATAGAAAAGAATTGTCAATACATATACGCAGACAGACAGGCGCGCACACACACACACACAATCCTTCAGGAGTGAAGAAGAAATCAAGATATTCTCAGACAAAAGAAAACTAAGAGAATTTGCCATCAGCAGAACTACCCTAAAATAATGGCTAGAGAAAGTTCTCCAGAAAGAAAGGAAATAATAAAGGAAGGAGTCTTAGAACATCAGGAAGGAGGAAAGAACACAGAAACAAAAATACAAGTAACTGCAATAAGCTTTCCTTTTCTTCTTGAACTTTCTAACGCATGTTTGAAGATTGAAGCAAAAAGTGTAACACTATCTGATGTGGTTTTAAATGTATGTAGGGGAAATAGTTAAAGAAATTATATTATAAATGAGGGAGGGTAATGGGAGAAAAACAGAGCTCTGGTGGTATAGTAGTTAAGGCATTTGGCTGCTAACCAAAAGGTAACTGACTCGAACCCAACAGCCTGTCTGTGGAAGAAAGATGAAGCAGTCTGCTTCCATGAAGATTTACAGCCTTGGAAACCTAATGAGGGTCATAATGAGTTGGAGTCGAATGGATGATGATAGTGAGTTTGGTTTTGAAACGAGAGGAAAAAAGGGACGTAAAGCTGCTAAATTTAACTCGAACTGGAAAAATAACACTAGCACAATGTGATGAGTATATATATAATGTTATGCCACTTGAAGATCTATACAAAGAGATATACTAAAAAGCTCTGTATATTAAAATGTAATTCTAAAAACAATGTTCAAGTAATGCATAAAAAAGTCCCTAAGATGTTGGAGATCTTCATTTGTATCCAATCAAAGGCTGAGCATGTAATTGATCTCTGTTCTCCACTGTGTTTCTTCCCCCCCCATGACACTAGTATTTATTATTTCTGAAAATGTGGTGATTTACTGTAATAAATGAATTCCCCTTCTGCATTAAACCAGATGCCATTGTGTTGATTTCTATTCATCCAACCCCGTGTATATCAGAGAACTCTGCTCCATAGGGTCTTCAGTGACTGATTTTACAGAAGTTAATAACCAACCTTTTCTTCCAAGATACTGAAGGGTGGACTTGAACTACCAAACTTTCAGTTAATAGCTGAGCACTTTAATTAATTAATTAATTATAATTGTGCTTTAGGTGCAAGTTTACAGAGCAGAGTTTGTTTTATATTCAACATTTTGTGTACATTTGGTTTCACTCTCCATTTACCATCCCCAACCCTAACCCAGTCTCCTCCCCTCCCTGCCCAGTAACCCCTTCACGCCCCTCATAGTTATGCACTCCTATGTGTCCTACATTTCTTCCTGTAAATATTGCCCTCGAGTGTCCCTGTGGTCGATTGCTCCAAGGGATGCATCTCCATAGAACATGTGAGTGTGTCACCCTGGGTTGAATGGTCTGCATGTACATCTTAACTATTGGGCTGAGAGCCAGCGCCTGGGAGTGAGTTTTATTCTAGGTCCAAAATGTAGCCCAGGGTCCCACTAGAATCCATCTGACCAGTAATTCTGGTCATTATTGATTTTGGATTTTATTCCATGTTTTTCCTCCTACTCTATCCAGGATCTCCAGTTTTGATCCTTTCCTGAGTGGTGGGCATTGGTAACTGGGAACCATCTAGTTCTTCTGGTCTTGAGGTTCATCATGTCCTCATGGCTGATTGCTTCCAAATGCCCTTGGTTTTTTGCACTCTTCTTTGCTTCCAATAATAGGAGACCATTAGCTGCATCTTAGATGGCTGCTTGAAAGCTTTTAAGATCCCAGTCGCTACTCACCGATATAAGTTGAGGAACAAGATTTTCACGTATTTTGTTGTGCCCATTGAGTCTGGTGTCCCACAGTACTATGGTATTGAGTCAGTAGATCCATTAGGTCTCTCTCCCAGTGTCTGGATGTCTGGATTATTCTATGTCAGTCTTCTGTTGTTTCTGTAAGGACTGTGGATATTTTGTATCACTGGTATCTGTGCAAGATTAGCCTCAGATGAATCTATCCTTGGTCTAGAGTATAATTCTGTTCAGTGACCCCCATCTGATCTTCTCAGATGTTTATGTGTTTATCTGTCACCTGGTGTTTAGTGTTAATGGTAATGCAGTATTGTAGATATGCTGGTTGGTATTGGTCTCTGTTGTTTATATCTTATGTGCACAATTCACTGTCCTCCCTTTTCCTAAAGTTATCATGGTGGTCACAGACTCTGTCTATACCATCCCTCCCCTTACCCACATCAGGGTGTGGCTCCCAACTAGCCTGAAATTAATTCCTCCTCTTCCCTCCCCACCCTGGTAACCCACTAAGTGAGTTCATCTCACAACTTGGATGAGCCTGGAGGACTTCATGCTGAGTGAAATAAGTCAATTGCAGAAGGACAAATATTGTATTGGCCCATTACTGTAAAAAGCCAAAGAAGAGTTTGCTTAAGAAAGGGAACTCTACTGTGTTTCTTGATGGAATTACAGTGAGGATACTTTAGTTTCTCCCAAGGTTAGAAATACGACAGTATCCTTTAAATTCTGACTTCATGTTTTGAAACATTTTTTAATATGTCAGGTACAAAGGCCTTGTGTGTATGGGGGAGGGAGAATGGAACTGATTTGGGTACATTTCCCCAACACATGATTTGCATAGAAAGCAAAGTGTAGAACAATGATAGACTTTATTTTCTACCAACTCCTTAACAATTGTTTCTTTTTGGAAATACAAGCAACTTATATAATTACTTTTATTCCCTACCCAAATATCTCTGGCCCCATCTCTCTCTGGGAAATTCAGTGAGGTGTTAACTTGTTGTTAGTTGCCTTTGAGTTGACTCAGACTCAGGGTGACCTTATATGCGATGGAAGGAAATGTTTCCTGGTGCTGTATCATCGTCATATTATAATTGCTGCCAATTTTGAGTTCATTGTTGTGTCTATTGTGTCAATCCACATATGTTATCAAGGATCTCCCCTGCCTTTGCTGGTCTTCTGCTTCACTAACCATGTTGTCTTCCTCTAGTGACTGATTCCTCCTGATGATTTGTCCAAAGCAAGTGAGTAGGACAATATTCACTTCTGATCCATAGGGCTTTCATTGGCTAATTTTGGGGAGTAGATTGCTAGTCCTTTTTTTCTTAGTCTGTCTTAGTCTGGAAACTCCACTGAAAACAATGGGTGACCCTAATGATATCTGAAATACCAGTAGCATCGCTTCTAAGATCATAGCAACACACCACACTAGTGTGACAAACTGACAGACAGGTAGTTTTACCTTAGTTGTTATAAATTAATTTAAAGAATTTAGAAAAGATATTGTTCAGTGAGTTAATGTATTCAAATTCATTACTGTCAAGTTGGATCTGACTCATGGTGACTGCTCCTTGGATTTCTGAGGCAGTATCACAATGGAAGTAGATTGCCCAATCTTCCTTCCAAGGAGTGGCTGGTGTGTTTGAACTACCAGCCTTCTGGGTAGAGTCAAATGCCTTAGGCACTACACCACCAGAGCTCCCACAAGTTAATGTAGAAGGTAAGGAATTTAAACCCAGTATTCAGTAGTGCTAAGGCACGTGACTGCTAACCAGAAGACTGGTGGTTCAAACCCATCAGCCACTCTGAGGAAGGAATCTTGGGCAATCTGCTTCCTTAGTGATACTGCCTTGGAAACCCAAGGAGGGGTTGCTCTGACTCAACGGCACATAACAACATAGCAACAACATTCAGTAGTGCTTCTGCAACTTTATTTCAGCTTTGTATTTTGGGTTAGGAGGTAGTAGGTAGTTGGTGGATGTATGGTGTGTAAACTTCCTGTGAACTTCGATTTAATATGGACTGAAAAAGAACCTTGACAGTCTGTTGGTGGAATGCTTGCTTGTCTAAGAGCTTCCAGTGAATTTGAGAACTGGTTCCAAATTATGTTGTAAATGTTCAAGTGACAAAGACACTGGACATTTGTCCAGTGTCTACCCACTTAGAAAAACTTGGAACCTAAAGCTCAGTACCTCTGCTGCTTGGATCCAATTCTCTGAGGCAACAAAGGAGGAAGATCAGACAAGACAGGCTTTAGGATACCAATGGAAAGCTTTTCTGTCTTCTGTTTTAGACAACCCAGTACACATAAAACTGATGAAACACATGAAAATTTTCACAGAGCAACAGAAGGAATTGTGTGCAACAAAAGGATATGTTTCATGCCATTTGCCATGCAAATATTGAAAACATAATTTGAAAGACTGAAGGGAGCCAGGTTTGTGAGAATCTCTAAGATGAGCAAACATTCCATCAACAGATTTTGAAAGATCCATCACGAATTTTTTATTTTCTCATTTCTAGTCTTGTGAGAATAAAAAAACAAACAAAAAAAGGTACAAAATGTATGAAGTAAAAACAAGAGACAGTAGGAAAAAAGAAAGTTGCAAAATGTATTTAAAAAATGGGAGGGATGAAACGGTTTGAGAAAATACAGCTGGAGGTGCCGGGGATTGAACCCGGGACTTCGTACATGCGAAGCACGTGCTCTACCACTGAGCTACACCCCCAATAGCGGAAGTTTGGCTTAGGGAATCATTTATAAACTATTACTTATGTTTCCTATTGCTTTTAATTACTGGTGGTGTTGTTAAGTGTCGTCGAGTCGTCTCCGACTCACAGCGACCCCTCCGTGGGTGAGGGGTCCGAAGCAGTTATCACTACGGAAGTAGATTGCCCAACCTTCCTTCCAAGGAGTGGCTGGTGGGTTTGAACCGCCAACATTCTGGTTAGCAGTCAAGTGCCTTAGGCACTAAGCCACCAAACCAAAAACCAAACTCACTGCCACTGAGTCGGATCCAATCTATAACGGCCCCTCCTTTGGTGTCCGAGGCAATAGACGGAAGTTATCAGGATGGAAGTAGATTGCCTACCCTTCTTTCTAAGGAGTGGCTGGTGGGTTTGACCCGCTAGCCTTCTGGTTAGCACTCAAATGCCTTAGGCACTACACCACCAGAGCTTCCACCACCAGAACTCTTTTAATTACTGGTAGTTGGAGAAAATCCACTGGATTGAATTTCACTCTGCAAAATTACTAAATTTGCAACTCACTAGAGGCTTCAGGAGAAGAAGAGTAACTGGACTGAAGTGTGAATGACACGTTTTGTGATCCTGGGACTTTTCCACTCCTGTTAGTTTGCTCCGAAGTCCAGTTGCACCAGCAAATTGATTCAAAGTTACTCCACCAGGAAAATCAGATTGCCAACACAGACATCCAGCCATACTAGCTCAAATGAAGTACTCCTTGGCCCAGAGGCAGCCTCCAGCATTAGTTGAAACAATGAATTGAACAAGTTGTGTCAGGTGTCCCTCCAGCATCCCTTTTTTTTTTTTTTAAATTGTGATTTGGGTAAAAGTTTACAGAGTAAATTCATTTTCCATACAGCAGTTTATACATTTTATTTCATGACCTTGATAGAAATACTCACAACGTAATAGCTCTCTTCCCACTTCCTCACTGTGGTTACCTCTTCGCTGTGTCCTTCTTTCCTATGCATTTCTGACCGCTGAGTTCTCCCTGTGTAAATGCTAGCCTTCTGATCTCTCACCTCCAACATCCATTTTCCAGCTGACTCTGAATTCTCATTCATGTGTTGCTGGTTTTGCACTGATCTTCAGTTCTGGTTTGACACTTTCACCTCTAGTCCTCATGTGAGGATGGTATCCACAGAGAATTTCAGTGGAAAACAAGCAAACAAATAAAAACGTCTGCAGGATTCCATCAATTTTAAATAACTGGTAGTGGAATGAGTAGGGCAAGAGCAAACACAGAACAATGGAACAAGGTTGGAGGACTCAGCAAAGCAGTGAAACTGCCTTCCTTCCAAGAACTCATTACCACAAGCTTGCTATAGATCTAGATATTTTAAGGAGTAAATCTAAAGAGCTCTGGAAACCTTCAAAGAGTGCTGTTGTTGAACTGAAAAACAAGAGGAGGTCCTGGATATTGCAAAGCAGATAGGATTGGATTGGCTGAGAAAGAGTAGAGGTAATGGTTATTCTCTCACTGGCATGGTTTTAGTTCAGTGTTTAGGACTGATGATCTCGATATTGAGTCTAAAGCCTTATGCTGCTTCTTTATCAGGATCCTCTGAATGATATGAATGAATGTATTTCAGGCAGGTTTTCATTTAAAGGCTGAACAAAATACTGAACAAAAGTGTTTACTGGTGAAGGCAAGGAAGACTGGACACATATAATCCCAATTCTCCCTGCCTTAGACATCTAGAAATTCTCCTGGGGTGAGTGCAGGAGGGTGTTTGCAGTTGGATGACTTGCTGCAGGAAAGACAATTCGTTTTGACAGAAATTCTGTATGTTTCCAACCTTGTGGAGGGAGCCCTGACATTTAGCATAGACCTTTCCTCAAGAGCTATCCCAAATGTCCCCCACACTTTGATTTCACTGTGTGAAATCATTTTGGAGTTTGTAATATCCTTCTCCTGGCCTCTTGCTTTTTCTTTTCTGTTGCTCAGTAAACTGCAATTGAACTAACGAAGTATGGGCTCAATTTCTTGTGGTGGCACATTTGTTCCTTCTTTTCTGGAGACTTTTTTGTGACCAAGAACTTTCTTTCTTTCTCATCCCTCATTGTCTTACTTAGGCTGATGCAATCAGGTTGGTAGTTGTCAGGCCATGGAGTTGAAACATATCAGTTCTCTGGCGGTGTAGTGCCTAAGGCATTTGACTGCTAAACACAAAGCTGGTGGTTCAAACCCATCACTCATTCCTCAGAAGGAAGGTTGGGCAATCTACTTCTGTAATAATACTGCCTCAGAAACCCAAGGAGGGGTCGTTATGAGTCGGGATCTACTTGACGGCAGTGAGTTTGGTTTTTTGGTTTGAGAGGCAATTGGTTGGTTAATGAAATTACTTCAGAAGAGAGCAAGGAAAAAATATGATTAAAGAAATTTTTTAAAAGAAGGGATGTTGGATATGTTATTGAAATACAGACCTGAAGGGGAAAGAGAAAACAATAATGAAGGAGCAGGGATTATCGGGACTTTCCTAATGCTTTGATTGTGCTCTACCACTAAGCTATGCAACCAGTAACCTCTGTGCTTCAGTAATTTCTCTATAACTAGTTACCACTCTGGTTTCTGGGTATTCTACGACTTAATAGTGGGACAAAGTCTACACTACTGTATTTAACTTCACTATTTCAGAAAATCCTACACTGGATACATATTTTGCAGTTAACCAAAAAAACCAAATTACTGCCATTGAATCAATTCCGACATAGTTGACCTCCATTGTGTTCCCAAGGCTGTATATCTTTACAGAAGTAGATTGTATTATCTAAGGTGATTGCCTCATCTTTCTCCCAGTGGATAGATTTAAACCACCAGCCTTGTGGTTAGCAGCCAAACACCTTACCAAGGATGCCACCAGAGCATTATTTTATTTATTAATTTATTTTTGCAGTTAGGCCGTGAGAAAAAGAACTGAAAGAAAGCTAGGCCTAAAGGTCTCATTACTGTTTCCCAGCCCAGTCAGCCCAATCCAAGTTCTGATCATCAACAACCTACCAAAGTGTTTCATTCCAACACCAGAGAGAGTCCCAGGTTGGACTAATCTCTTCTGACACCATTTCTCTTTCTTTCAACTTCCTTTGTCTATGCCAACAAAACTGCTAAAAGACAGAAAAAGTAGTGCAGAGAAATGCAAAGAAGAGTAGCACCTACACTGACTCAGAGAATTTAGGTCATAATGGGGAGAAAAGATAGAAAGGAATCAATTAACATTGTTTGATGAGAAATGAAGGTAAGGTAAGTAAAGTTAATATTAGCCTGGAAATTTTGACATTTATTCACCTGAACTAGATATCAGAAAGTGTCCTTGCTATAATTACTGTTAAGTTGGTGGAAGTTCAATTATTTAATATGAGATTTTAGTGCTTAAGTTCAAGTCCATGTTGAGGATCATTTTTTTTTCTTTTCTCCTAAGTATTTCTAAATATTATACAGTAGCCAACTGAAACTTGGCTTTCTTTTAGGAAAGTCTTTAGAGCATTTTAGTGTAAGCCTTCAATCCCCACATCCTGCTGCTGACTCAATTGGCTCTGAGGGAGCAAATCCAAGGTTGCAACAGAATGAGAAAGACATTTGTTAAAAGTATATGACCCAATGATTGCCTACACCGCCCTACTCTAAGTGGGAAGGCAACTTTGGAAGCTCCTTCAAAGATCAGCTAGTGCTCAAACAATTTCTTTTAGAAGGATCCACATAATTCTGGTCCCTATGAGTTAGAAATTAAAGATGTCCCAAATGTCCAACTTTTCCAAACTGCTGTACTACTCTATAATCTCTAACATCAACTACTGTTCCTTCCCTCAGTACTCTCCCTCCCATTTTAGGGTTCACTGTAACATCCCACCAAGCTCAGGGACCACTCAAGAAATGGCTCAAGTGGTTGTGGAGGCTGGCAAGTCCCAAATCTGTGAGTCAGGCACCAGTCTGGAAAATTCTTCTCACTCACATGGTCCACAAGAGCCAAAACATGGCCTTGATTATATCACTCCTGAATTTAGAGACCATTTAAAGAATAGATTTGATGCATTGAACAACAATGACCAAAAACCAGAGGAACTGTGGGATGACATCAAGAATATCATCCATGAAAAAATCAAAAGGTCATTGAAAAGACAGGAAAGGAAGAAAAGACCAAAATGGATGTCAGAAGAGACTCTGAAACTTGCCCTCGAATGGAGAGTAGCTAAAGTGGATGGAAGAATGGACAGGATAAAAGAGCTGAACAAAAGATTTCAAAGAGCAGCTCGAGAGAACAAAGTCATTTATTATAATGAAATGTGCAAAGACCTGGAGTTAGAAAACCAAAAGGGAAGAACATGCTTGGTATTTCTCAAGCTGAAAGAACTGAGGAAAAAAATTAAGCCTTGAAATGCAATACTGAAAGTTTCCTAGGCAGTATGTTGAATGATGCAGGAAACATCAAAAGAAGATGGATGGAATGCACAGAGTCACTATACCAAAAAGAGTTGGTCGATGTTCATCCATTTCAGGAGGTAGCATATTTTCAAGAACCAATGATACTGAAGGAAGAAGTCAAAGCTGCACTGAAGTAATTGGTGGAAAACAAGGCTCTGGGAATTGATGGAAAACCCATCTAGATGTTTCAACAAACTGATGCTGCACTGGAGGCACTCACTTGGCTATGCCAAGAGATTTGGAACACAGCTACCTGGCCAAGTGACTGAAAGAGATTCATATTTGTACTCATTCCAAAGAAAGGTGATCCCACAGAATGTGGAAATTATCAAACAATATCATTGATATCACACACAAGTAAAATCTTACTGAAGATAATAAAAAATGGTTGCAGCAGTATATTGACAGAGAACTTCCAGAAATGCAAGCTGGATTCAGAAGGGGACATGGAGCAAGAGATATTATAGCTGATGTCAGATGGATCTTGGCTGAAAGCAAAGGATACCAGAAAGATGTTTATTTATGTTTTATTGACTATACAAAGGCATTCGATTGTGTGGATCATAAGAAATTGTGGATAACATTGGGAAGAACGGGAATTCCAGAACACTTAATTGTACTCATGAGGAACCTGTACATAGACCAGGAGGCTGTCATTTGAACAGAATGAAAGGATACTGCATGGTTACAAATCAAGAAGGGAGTGCATCAGGATTGTATCTTTTCACCATACTTATTCAATCTGTATGCTGAGCAAATACTCTGAGAAGCTAGACTATATGAAGAAGAATGTGGCATCAGGATTGGAGGAAGACTCATTAACAACCTGAGATACACAGACGACACATCTTTGTTTGCTGAAAGTGAGGATGACTTGAAGCACTTACTAATGAAGATTAAAGACTACAGTCTGCAGTGTGGATTACACCTCAATATAAAGAAAACAAAAATCCTCACAACGGGACCAATAAGCAGCATCATGATAGATGGAGAAAAGTTTGAAGTTGTCAAAGACTTCATATTACTTGGTTCTACAGTCAGTGCCAATGAAAGCAGCAGTCAAGACATCAGATGACATATTACATTGGGCAAATCTGTTGCAAAAGACCTCTTTCAAGTGCCAAAGAGCAAAGATATCTCTTTGAAGACTAAGATACACCTAACCAAAGCCATGGTATTTTTAATCACCTCATATGCATGTGAGAGCTGGATAATGAATATGGAAGACCGAAGAAGAGTTGATGCTTTTGAGTTGCGAGGTGTTGGCAAAGAATGAAGAAAGTACTGTGGACTGCTAAAGGGATGAAAATCTTCCTGGAAGAAGTGCAGCCAGAATGCTCCTTGGAAGTGAGAATAGCCAGACTTCATCTCACCTACTTTGGTCATGTTACCAGAAGGGACCATTTTCTGGAGTCATGCTTGGTAAAGTGGAGAGTCAACGAAAGAGGGGAAGGCCCTCAACAAGATGGATTGACACAGTGACTGCAGTGATGGGCTCAGGTATAGGAAGGATTGTGAGGCTGGCACAGGACTGGGAAGTGTTTTGTTCTTTTGCACATAGGGTCACTATGAGCCAGAGATGACTCGATGGCACCTAACAACAGCAACACATGGTTCCAGGGGCTGATGAACCCATGTTGGCAGTTCAGAAGACAGACTGCTGTCTCACAAGGCTAAGGAAGCTGGTGAACCAGGTCAGATGATAGGATGCTGTCTCAAGTCCCAAGAACTGGAGGTCGGATGATTATGAATCACATTCAGGATTGAGAGCATGAGAGAGAACTTTGCCAGAGCATTCACATATGTTGGATGTAGATCATACCTTCAAGTGAACTAAGGGTGGTGACTTGAGTCACTCCCTCGTAAGGAGATGACTCAAGATACAACCCATCCTAATCCTGCCTCTTTAAATAATGGATAACTCACTCCAAGATGGGACCATACCACAGGCATAGAGGCTCAGATTTATAATACATATTTAAATACATTTGTAATGTATTTATAATACATTACAAATGTAGGACTACATGGAGGACTACAGCTAGAAGGGCCATATTAAATAATTCACTGTACCACAGGACACCCCCTGGCACTTCTAGCCATTGGACCTTTCGTACTTGAAGGATTAACTTCCCTACCCCAATCATTTTACCAGTCCAAAATACTCATTAACCATTAGTCTTTCAGTAGGTCAAAGAGTCCTAAGGGTGAGGTTACTCAGGTACCAGACATTTAGGCCTATTCCACATGTTTATCTGATGTGGTCAAGTTCTCCAAAATTTGTCTTGTTTTCACCCTTCTGGCCTCTGATAAAATTTAACTGAAAGAAGATCATTCCCTTGCTCTGAGTCTCTCTGAGATATCAGCACAATGTTACATGTCTCCCATTGTATAACCCCTTTATTCATTCATTTACCTTCAGCTGCTATTTCTCCTTTCTTCCATTTGTCATTTATTTCTACCCAAAATTTTCCACTTTGGGAAAGAATATCAGGTTCAGCTGCTGTGCCAGTCCAGGTCGCTGGTAGCAAGACCAGTCTAGCAAGTGCTTCTCCATCAGTCCACTCCCATTCATGTTGGGTAGGGTTACATAAGTACAGCATTAGTAGGCTATCTTGACCACTAGGTGATATGGCAGTATTCACTGTCAACTCCAGTTTTGCCGGCTGGGGGGAAGGTCCAGTGCATCCCATCATGCCCTTGGGAATTCTGGCATGCAGGTTCAAGGATATCATTACAGTTCCTTGCTTAGGGATCACCACTGCTTCTGGCATCCCTGGTCCTGGGACTGCAGCTTCTGGGAGGGAAAAAACAATTTCAGGTGATGTGGGGAAGAATTTTACAGTGGCACCAGCATCCTCCCTCACCCCCTGTTCCCCAGATCCCCCCAAGAAATGTAGGAATCTGTCCAGTGGTGATCCTCCCATTGCCCCCCTTATGTTGAATGTGAGCACACACTCATGAAGTCATGTGAGCCTTCATCTCCCCTCATTTTAGATAACAAATATTTCAATTGACCATTCAAATTCTCTATCAAATCATCACACTGAGGTTGGTATGCAATATGGTATGTCCAGTTAAAGTGATATTTCTTGGTCCATTGCTTCACCCTGTGAGCTGTAAAGTGTGTTCCTTGGTCTGAAGAAATATAACTTTGTCATCCAAATTGGTATAGTATATTTGTTTCAGTCCTTTAGTGGTGTTTTGGACTTTCTGTCTGTCATGGGATATGCAAAGTCCAGTCCAGAGTAAGGATCTTTCCTGTGGGACCCATCTGTAGCTACCTGAAGCCACTGGCATCATTGGTCCTATATAATCAACTTGCCAGTGATGTGCAGTGCCTTCTCCCTGGGGAATCTGCACCATAGCTATCTGCAACCTCTTTCTTGCTGACAGACAGATCAGTTCTTATTGGAATTTTATGCCGGGGGTGGGGGGGGGCAAGAGGGGTGTGTCTAGATTCAGGCTATCTCTGCATTGCTGTAGCACCAGCATGTCCACTCTTTTCATAGACCCAAGTGGCCACCTCAAAGGAGGGTACCAACACATCCAGTTGCAGATTCTGGTAGCTTTCCAATTCAGGAAGGAGATTCTTCTCATGGGCACTGACATTGCCTACCCTAATGTACCCTCTAAATTTGTACAGTGCTTTCCATAGGTCCATGCCCCACACAAGTATCCTTGTAGGAGTCCAATTTTCCATTGCCCATTTGCCTGACCATATAGTCATGCCAATGGCCACTGCCCATGAATCACTAAAAATCCAAACATATGGGGGTCTCACCATTGCCCAATGCATCCATCATAACTTAGAAGCTAGCATGCAGTTCAGGCTATTGAGCCAACTTGTTCTTACCTTCTTCAATCAGGGTCTTTCCATCTGCTAATCTTAAAGCAGCAGCTCTTCATATCAAATGTTGTCCATGTACCCCTGGAACTGCCATCTGTGAACCAAGGAACCTTCTCCTGGTCAGCAGAAATATGTTCATAGGGCACTCTCTATGTGACAATGATTTCTTACAGCTTTTCAGGTTGTTTCAGGGTAGGACCTATGGGAAGAGAGGCTATCTGTTTGTGGATACGATGGGAATCTCCCTGTATTCCTCTAGTAGCTTGTTCTTATATGAACCATTTCTCTTTTATTATGGAGCTATTTTGGGCATCACTTTCCTTATTATAATGTTTCTCTAACATCACCCAAGACATTGTGGGTATTTCAGGTCTCAAGATGATTTTATGTCCCTCTGTCGTTGAGGCAGTCTCAACCAATGCCCACTAGCAGGTGAGTAATTGCCTTTCAAATGGCATATATCACGCTACAGCATCTGGAAACTTTCCAGTTCAGAATCCCAACAGTTGCCATAGGGTGGTGCTCTCAGGTTTTTGCCACAAACTCCAGTTACATAAGTACGTGTGGCAGATGCCTCCAAAATCATGTCTGAAAATGGGTCATAAGGTCTTAAAGGCAAGGATAGTGAGACAATTTTCTGTAATTCAGACACAGTCTGCTTTTGCACAAGCCCCCTCTGAATACAGTTTTCTTATGAGTGGTTTTATGCATGGGAGCCAGCAATATTTCCAGATGTGGAATATATGTTCTCCAAAATCCAGATAGACCAATCAAATGTTGAGCTTTCCACTTACTCTTAAGAGCAGATAGTGACAGCAACTCATTCTTGGTTGCTTGCAGAATATCACGGGTATCTCCTACCCAAGTTATACCCAAGAATTTCACCATTTGGGCAGGGCCCAGGATTTTTGCTGGATTTATTAACCGGCCTCTGTCGGTCATGTGGACTACCACTTTTCTCAAATCTGCCCTAGTTTGTTCTTCTGTGTTTGATATTAGCATAAAACCATCATTGTAATGTATGTGCTTGAGATCTACCCCAAGTCCAAGTCTCTTCTAACCAAACTATGATAGTAAGCTGGTGAATTCAAATAAAACTGAGGCAACACATTGAAAGTATGTTGGGATTCTTCCTACATGAAAACAAACTGTGACTGGTTCTTTTCTGAGATTCAGATTAAGAAAACGCATTTGCAAGATCAATCACTGAGTACCAGTATCCTTTAGACTGCTGTATTTTCTGCATCATGGATACCATGTCTGAAAGAGCTGAAGCCACTGGTGGCACTACTTTACTTAGGCCTCAATAGCCTGTTCTCAGCCTCCATGAGCCATCTGCCTTTTTCCTGGGTCATGCAGGGCTGTTATACAGAAAATTTGTTGGCACCAATACTCTAGCCTGTGCGAACTTTGGTGGTGTAGTGCCTAAGGCATTTGACTGCTAACCAGAACAACCACCCCTTAGAAGGAAGACGGGACACTAGACTCTAGCCATTAGCATGTCTTTAATCAAAGTAGTAATCTCCTTTTGTCTACCAGGTATCCTAGTAAAAAACAAAAGAAAACAAAAAACCTCACTGCCATCAAGTCAATTCAACTCCTAGCGACCCCTCCTTGGGTTTCAGAGGCAGTATCTCTACAGAAGTAGATTGCTCAGTCTTCCTTCCATGGAGTGGCTGGTGGATTTGAACCACTAACCTCATGGTTAGCAGTCAAATGCCTTAGGCACTAGGCCACCAGAGCTCACCAGGTATCCTATACTGTTTCAAATTAATAACCTGACTGGATTGGGGGCAATTCTAATGGTTCCCATTTAGCATATCCAATCAATACTGGCCTAAAGGCAAAACTACATGCCGTCAGTTTTACCATATCACAAAGAAGGAGTGTTCTCCAGTCACACATAATATCCATACCAATAATACATTCAGGTAAGGGAGATGCAACTACTTCATACAACATCTGTTTAAATCTCCCATTTCTTTTCCAAACTTTCACCTTAGTCTCATCAACCATTATGTCCCCATATCACCTCCCCAGTCCAATCTTAAAGCCCTTCAAGATTTCATTGATAGGTTTTGGGTTTACAGTACATTGGGCTCCTGGAAAGTCTCTTCCTCACCCCTGGGCCGTTTTACCCACCCATGTGCAGGTGGCTTATGGTTCCCTGCTGGGACCTGGACCAGAAGACCCTGCCCCCCTCATGAATCCTTGTCTTCATAAACTAGTTAAGCTTCTGCTCCAAATGGTCCCCAATGGGATTTTCCATCATTTAATTTCTCCCAATTAGAGTGAATAGAGCAGACTTGTTTGGGCCTCTTTAACGTTGGGGAACCAGCACTACCTCCTGCAGTGATGCATTAGAATCTTTGTCTCAACTCCATCAATGTCCACTATATTCATCTCATTTCTTAGTAGCCATCTAAAAATCACTGTCCTGTTGGGGTAGGTTGTTTCCCCATTGCCTCTTCCCATTCTTCTCTGAATCATCCTTATGCTTCTTGTATCTGTAGGATCTATACAGGCAGGTGTCTTGTATTGTTGCTTTGTTTTGCAGTAGGATTGCATGGGGTGCTTTGATTATGCCATGACCTGTGTAAGGAGCATACTCATTGGGTAAATAGCCTGATCACCATAAAGCCATTCCAGCATGGCTAGCATAAGCAGCACATCAGCTGCTTCTTCTGGGGTGTTCCATGAGGTATTCAGAGGGGAAGAAGGGCAGTTTCTCTTTTCAGGGTAAACAAACCTGACTGCAAATTCTACCATCCAGTGGGCTGGCTGTCCCCTCTGAGTTAACCTGCTGTGTAATTGGATCTTTCATCATCATTCGTGCCTGCTCCATAGTGAGTTTTGGGTCTTGACTCAACCCAAACACCCTCTTCCATTTTGAAGCATTTGAAATAAAAGATACTGCCCCTAAATTGGGAGCTCTGGTGGTGTAGTGCCTAAGTCATTTGACTACTAACAACAAGGCTGATGGTTCAAACCCACCAGCCACTCCCTGGATGGAAGATTGGCAATCTACTTCCATAGAAGTAACCAAAACTAAACCAAACTTACTGTGGATGAGTCGGATCTGACTCATAGCGACCCCTCCTTGGGTTTTCGAGGTGGTATCATTATGGAAGTAGATTGCCCAACCTTCCTTCTGAGGAATGGCTGGTGGGTTTGAACCACCAGTCTTCTGGTTAGCAGTCGAATACCTCAGGCATTATCCGTAGAGATACTGCCTTGGAAACCCAAGGAGGGGTCGCTGTGAGTAGAATCGACTCCATGGCAGTGAGTTTGGTTTTGGTTTGTCCCTAAATTAGTCGCTTTCACAATCCATCTTAGTAATAGTTCCTCAGGAACCTGACAATATCAATCTACAAATTGAAGCAACTCCTTGACACTATACTCTCTGGTTTCAATAATTTCTTGGTCTTGCCTATCCCCGCCCCGCCCCTCAGACTAATTTTTGAAGACCAGCAGTCATAGGGTACTTCCTGTTCTTTCAATATGATTTTTACTTTTCTAGGGAGCTCTGGTAGCATAGTGCCTAAGGCATTTGACTGCTAACTAGAAGGCTGGGGGTTTAAACCCATCAGCCACTCCTGAGAAGGAAGGTTGAGCAATCTACTTCCATAGTAATACCACCTCAGAAACCCAAGGAAGGGTCGCTACAAGTCGGATCTGACTCGATGGCAGTGAGTTTGGTTTTTTTTTTTTTTTGGAGGTTGAACCTGAGACTAGCAGTGATAGTTCTAATCAGACTAGATCCAGGCTTGGTTCAGTACTACAATCTGCCTCTAAATTCTTTTTTCCTGCCACTGCAGCTATTACTGATAAAAGCAACCAAGGAATCCTATGTCTCACCTTCCCCTCACAGGAGCTCTAGTGGCATAGTGCCTGAGGTATTTCACTGCTAACCAGAAGGCTGGTAGTTCAAACCTACTAGCCACTTCTCAGAGGAACACTGGGCAATCTACTTCCTTAGAGATACTGCCTTGGAAACCCAAGGAGGGGTCACTATGTATCATATCGACTCGATGGCAGTGTGGTTTTTTCCCTTGTTGTTGTTGTTGTTATTTGCCGTCGAGTCGGCCCCGACCCATAGCAACCCCTCCTTGGGTTTCCAAGGCAGTATCACTACGGAAGTAGGATTGCCCAACCTTCCTTCCGAGGAGTGGCTGGTGGGTTTGAACCGCCAGCCTTCTGGTTAGCAGTCAAGTGCCTTAGGCACTATGCTACCAGAGCTCCCGTTTTTTCCCTTATCACTCTGTATTTCCTTCTGCATCCAACTAGTCTATTCCTCAGGAGGTAGATCCACTACTCCTAAATCCCATGAATAGCGTTTGCCTTGGGTAACTGCACCATAAAAGCTGCTTCAATCCATGAGTGTTTTTCACTCCATCCAGAAACCAAAAGTTTCTCATTCTCACATTTATCACCTTTATCTCCAAAACCACATATTTCAGTGCATCTGAGCTATTGCAGCAAACTCCATCATTACGACACCAACTGCTCAAATAATTTCTTTTAAAAGGATCAGCACAAAGCTGGTCCCTATGAAGCAGAGGTTAAAGATATCCCAAATGCACAGCTTTTTCAAACTGCTCCATCATCTCTAACATTAACTCCTCCTCTTCTCCTCAGTACTCTCCCTCCTGTGTTAGGGTTCTATAATTAATTCTCTGTAACATCTCACAGCACTCATGAACTGCCAAGGAAATGGCTCATGCAGTGGTGGAGGCTGGCAAGGCCCAAATCCTTGGCCTCGGTCTGGAGGATTCTCCTCACTCATGTTGCAGGGACTGATGAACTCAAATCGGCAGGTCAGAGAACAGGTTGCTGTCTCACAAGGCTGTGAAAGTTGGTGAATCAGGTCAGATAATAGGCTGCTGTCTCAAGTTCCAAGAACTGGAAGTCCGATGATGATGAACCAGAGGCAAGGATCCAGAGCAGGAGAGAGAATTTTGCTAGAGCATTCATATATAATGGATGCAGAGCATAGCTTCATGTAAACTAAGGGTGGTGACTTGAGTCACACCCTCTAGTGAAAACAAACAAACAAATAACACTCTGCTGCCATCAAGTCAATTGTGACTCATAGCAACTCTATAACACAGAGTAGACAGGGTGTAAATCTTTATGTTGTTGTTGTTACGTGCCGTCGTGTCGGACCCGACTCATCACTATGGAAGTAGATTGCCCAACCTTTCTTCCAAGGAGTGGCTGGTGGGTTTGAACCGTGAGCCTTCTGGTTAGCAGTCAAGTGCCTTAAGCACTATGCTACGTAGCAGACTATTTCATCTTTCCCCCTTGGAGTAACTGCTGGGTTTGAACTGCCTACCTTTTGTGCCTAAGGCACTTGACTACTAACCAGAAGGCTGCCAGTTCAAACCCACCAGCCACTCCTCAGAAGGAAGATGGTGCAATCTACTTCCATAGTGATACTGCCTTGAAAACCCAAGGAGGGGTCATTATGAGTCGGGTCCAACTCGAAGGTACATAACAACAACCTTTTGGTTAGCAGCCCAATGCTTTAACCACAGCACCAGCAGAACTCCTGACTCAAGATGCATCCCACCCTAATCCTTCCTTATTAAATAAATTCACTTCAAAATGAGACCACAGCCACAGGCATAGTGGCTAGGGCTTACAATACATCACAAAATGAAGAACTGTGTATAGAAGGGCCATATTAAATAATTCACTGCACCACAACTAGATAAACAAAACAGTGACTTTAGTGATGATTTAGTGATGAAAGGAAAAGAAGAAATTTGATGGAACAAAGAAGATACAGAATGACACAAGATTTGGAATCCAACTAAAATCCAATACTCAGTAGCTAGGAAGACTTGCAGGTAGAGTGAATTATGAAGATGATTATGCCTTTCACAAAGCTAGTAAGTACAGGAGGAGGAGTGGGAATTCTGTTCATTTCTTTTTTGTGGTTGGTTTGTTATTTTTGCTTTGGGAGCATAGGTGGGGTAATAAAGGGGAAAGAAGTTTGGATTTGAATATGATGTATTTAAAATGCTTACCAGACAGCCCCTTGAAGACATTTGCTTAAGCAGATTATGACCTGAGTTTGAAATTCTGCAGCAGCAGAGTGCAGACTTAAAATTATCCATCAAGACTGGAGGACAAGGAGCTTATTCTCGGTATTTGTGGAAAACAAAGAAATGAGCTTGCTTCCAGATAAAGCTTTTCTCTTTTGATTTATATTGGTTATTACTATAAACTTAAAACTTACTTAGAAGACTTATAAGAGTCCCGTTTTCTGCTTTCAGTTTTCAGGTAAGGTGATTATTATCTCTCTTTTGTCAATCCCTCCCCTTTGCTAATCTGGGACTGTTATAGGTATCTAATGCTATATATCAAACTATTCCAAAATGTAATTAATGTCTTTAAAAACCTACCTACTTCGTTTACTCACAATTCCATGGGTCAGACATTTGGGCAAGGCATGGCTGGCATTTCTTCTCCTCCACAGACATCAGTCGGGATTGTTTACTGCTCTGCATTCAGCTACTAGCTGGGTTGGGCTAAAAGGTTCAAGAAAGCTTCATTCATGTGACTGATGTATCAGTACAACTCTATGCGGCTTTCTGTTAGCTTTTCTGTCTCCATGGTGATAGTTTGGGCTTTCTCATAGCTTGGAGGACCAAGAAGTGTTTCCATTCTGTTGCACAGAGGGTCACTATGAGCTGGAATTCACTAGGGGGCACCTAACAACAACAACCACCACAACATAGAATAGTCATTGGATTTCTTGCATGGCACTTTTCAAGAGTGGGTATTCCAAGAGAAGAAAAAGCAAGTGCCAATCTCTTAAGGCTATCTTTGAAAGGAAGTAGCATCAATGCCACCAGTCCCTCAGAGGACAATGAGTTATACTATTTTTGCAACCTAATGGTACTCTTAATTTTCCCCAGAGATTAGTATCTTCTAGATTAATTATTATGGCTAAATAAATTGTACATAGGTTTCTTTTTTGTTTGTTTGTTTCTTGCCACACCTGGCAAAACCGCACAGGTCACGAAATGAAGCGACACGAAAAGATTAATGGTTTTCTTTAAAGAGGATTGGGGGCCAGGTGGACACCCTGCATATTCTGCGAGAGCGACCCCCGATGTATCTGCTCTGCTTTATTTATACATTAGCATATGATTATATCATTCATTGGGAGCTCTGGTAGCATAGTGGCTAAGACACTTGCCTGCTAACCAGACGGCTGGCTGTTCAAACCCACCAGCCACTCCTCGGAAGGAAGGTTGGGCAATCCTACTTCCATAGTGATACTGCCTCGGAAACCCAAGGAGGGGTCGCTATGAGTCGGGGCCGACTCGACGGCACATAACAACAACAACAATATCATTCATTATTCTCGATATTTCTTTAATCAAGTATTCAATCAAGTATGATTTTACAGCAAAATCAAATATTTCTTTATAACAATCAGTTATTAATTAAAAGTTAAAGTTTTACTCTTTCCCATACCCAAAGGCATTTTCCCATGTCCAGATGTATTGGATAATTAATTAGGTTAATATCTCTTGCAGGATTAGCAAATAATCACTAAGATACATCATTCTAAAATGTAATATGATTGTAACATGACTTTAAAGAATGGATTCTAAGGTATACTATTCTTAGAGCAAAATGTTATTCCAGGGAAACAGGTTAGCAAACATTCTGCTGGGGCAACCTTCCACCCCAGGAACACAAAGCTGAAGCCAAGCATTCATTCATTCAACAGCAGAGAGGCCTTGCCATCTCTTAAAGCAAACATTCAACAACCATAAGAGAAACCTTGTCATCTCTTAACTGTAATTAGAACATGTGCCTTGCCATCATGTTCTTTTGGGGGTCTTTTTCTTCGTCTCCAACAGTTTCTGTCTCCTTTCTTTTGAGTAATATTGCAAAATGGCAGTCTAGGTGAAGAAGCTGGTTAGCTTGATGGCATTTGGGGATATAGATGCAATTGTCCTTTTTTCTTCTCTAATTTTTTTCCTTCTGCTGTCACAGCAGCCTTATTTATATTCCTTGTGAGCAAGAAATTAGTGTGTGGAAAAAATAACAAAAGGTGAAAAGATGGAAGAGCCAATGCTGTGTTACTGAAGTTACAGTACTCAAGTAGAAAGCATGTTGAAAGACCAAAAAGAGCAAGCAGCCCTGGAGGTGCTGGGGATCGAACCCAGGGCCTCATACATGCAAAGCATGTGCTCTACCACTGAGCTACACCCCCAAGTGTTGATTGTGATTTTTTAAAATTTTTTTCCTTGTGATGATAACACTTGGAAATATGCCCATTTTCTGTAGTTCTTTGAAATTTTTTAAAGTTATTTATTTTGTCAGTAGAAAGTTCATTGTGTTAACATAATTCCACCATTTCTATAATCTTTGAACTGGATCCATTCTTGCAGCTATGCTCAAGAGATAACTGAATTCTAGATAAACAATGTTGTCTCTGCTCCCAGATTCCTCCTAAGTCCCATCAATCCTCTCCGAGATCTTCTCATCATCTGAAAGCCTGTTTTTCTGTTTTTTAAAAAATCACTTCCACAGGAAGTGTCAGGATGGATTTTTCTCTTGTCTTCATTCTCTTCCTCTCTACTTTTCTTTCTTGGACCGACCACTCTCCCTAGTCTTTCTCAGCCTTCTTGTTCCTACTCCTGTCCTTGAGTATCATTGATCTGCGGTTAATCTTTCCCTTCACTCTCTACACCCAGCCTTACTTTTCTCACCATCAATCTAAAAATAAAGGTCAGGATATCTTCCCTGTAAGAATCCAGAAAACACTTTGATATCAATATGTGTTACATGAAAATTATTATCTGTTAATTCCTATTGCATTGTTTCTCTAGATTCCATATCTTGACAAATGTCCTTACAGCTGGCAAGTCCAAAGAAGAGTTAGTGTTTCTCCCACTTAGCAGATAAACTAAAAAAAAACCATACATACTGCCATTGAGTCAATTCTGACTCATAGCAACCCCCACTGTGTTTCAGAGGAGGTAAAATCTTTAAAGAAGTAGATTGCCCACTCTGACTTCCACAAAGCTGTTGGTACATTTGAACCACCAACCTTCTGGTTAGCAATCAAATACCTTAAGCACTGCATCACTAGAGCTCCTTAGTTAGCAGATAGTCCTATAGTTTTTGGTGCATTCTGGTGGCCTATTGCCTAAGGCATTTGACTCCTAATCAGAAAGTTGGTGGTTCAAACCCACCAGCCACTCCATGGAAGGCAGACTGGGCACTCTACTTTCTTTCTGCTTTTAAAATACATTTCATTAAAATATAATTTATGTACATTGAAATACATAAAACTAAAGTGACATGGGTCAATGGACTTTTTGTTTTCGTTTTTGCAATGTTCCCTCCCCACCCTCCCACCCTGGTAACCAACAAAGAAAGTTTCCTTCTATACATATAAACCTTTCCTTGACTTTTTACAATAATGAGCTAATAGTATGTTTGTCTTTTCTGTGGTTGCCTTATTTCACTCAGCATAATGTCCTCCAAGTTCATCCATGTTATGCAGTGTTTTGCAGATTCTACATTATTCTTTAGTGTTGCATAGTATTCCATTGTGTACACATACCATAGTTTGGTTATCCATTCTTCTGTTGATGGGCACCTAGGTTGTTTACATCTTTTTGCTATTGTAAATAGTGCTTCAATGAACATGGGTGTGCATATACCTATTCTTGTCCTGGCTCTCACTTCTTTAGAATATATACCTAGTAACGGGATTGTTGGGTCAAATGGTATTTCTAACTCCAGCTTAAGGAATCACTGTACTGCTTTCCACAGTGATTGTATCATTTTATAGTCTCATCAGCAGTGTGTGAGAGTCCCAATCTCTACATCCTCACTGCTGGTCACCAAGAAGGTAGTCCAGGAAGGGAATGGGAAAAACCAAGAAACTACTGAAGGCAGGGGTATAGTGTAAAATAGTTGCTTCAGTTTGTAGATTGGTATCTTCAGCTTCCTGAGGAATCTTTACTAAAATGGATTATAAGAGTGACTAATTTAGGGTCAGTGTCTTTAGTTTTGAACGCTACAGAATGGAAGAGTATGTTTGGATTGATGTAAGACCCTCAAATCACTATGGAACAGGCACAAATGTTGATCTAAGATCCATTTACAGGACAGGTTAACCCAGACGGGGCAACCAGCCTGTTGGACTGGATACAATTTGCAGTCAGGTTTGTGTATCCTGAGAAGGGAAACTGCCCCTTTCCCCCTCTAACTACACCCTAGAATACTCCAGAGGAAGTGGCTAATGTGTTGTTTGTGCAAGTCATGCTGGAATGGCTTTATGGTGATCAGGATACTCACCCAATGAGTATGCCCCTTACACAGGTCATGGCAGATATGGTAATCCAGGAAGCCTCTTCTAAATGGGCATCCCATGTAACCTTGCAACTACAAAATAAAGCAACAATCCAAGAAGCTGCGACAGGTCTATTGGCACAACTTCCCCGCATGGGTCTCACAGATACAAGAAACATAAGAGTGATTAATAGGAGAATGGGGAGGGGCAATGGGGAAAGAATTTACCTCAGTAGGTCAGAGATTTTTCGATGGTTACTAATGAATGGGATAAAAATACTGGACATTGGGAACTTCTGCTGGCTCCCCTGACTTTAAGGAGCCCTAAACAAGCTTGTTCTATTCACTCCAATAGAGAATTTAATAATGGAAACTCCCACCTGGGACCAACTGAAGCAGAGGCTCAGCTAGTTGATGAAGACAGAGACTGAAGAGGGGGCCAGGGTCTTTTAGTCCAGCCCCCAGCAGGGGACCTGAGGTCATATGCACATGTGTGGATAAAATGGCCTGGGGATGGGGAAGAGACCTTCTTGGGACTACTGGACACAGGAGCCCAATGTGCCATCATCCTAAAATCCGTCAATGAAATGTTGAAGGGGCCTAAGGTTAGACTAGGGGGATATGGGGATGCAACAGTTGATGGGACCAAAGTGAAAGTTTGGATGAGAATTGGAAGATTTAAACAGATGTTGTATGAAGTAGTTTCATCTCCTTTACCCAAATGTAGTATTGGGATGGATATTATGTCTAATAGGAGAACTCTTCCTCTACCTGATATTTTAAACCTGAAGGCGTGTAAGCTGGCCTTTAGGCCAGTATTGATTGGACATGCTAAATGGGAACCATTAGAATTGCCTGAACTCACTCAGGTTGTTAACTTGAAACAGTATAGGGTACCTGGTGGACAAAAGAAAATTACTGCTTTGATCAAAGATATGCTAAAAGCTGGAATATTGGTGCTAACTAATTCCCTGTATAACATCCCTATATGGCCCATGAAAAAGGTTCATGGAGACTGACAATAGATTAAAACCAAAAAACAAACTCACTGCAGTCAAGTCAGATCCTACTCATAGAGACTCTTCCTTGAGTTTCTGAGGCAGTATCACTACAGAAGTAGATTGCCCAATCTTCCTTCCTCAGGGTGGCTGGTGGGTTTGAATCTCCAGCCTCTGGTTAGCAGTCAAATGCCTTAGGCACTATGCCACCAGAGCTCCTGTTGGTAGTACAAAAACAACAAGGAGGCCACATGTTCTGACCTCCTCTAACCCTACAAGGGGAAGGCAGGATTACCAGCAGTAAACCAAGGCCTATTACTGCAAGGCCAGACATGCTGCCTCCCTCCAGCCCTTTCACCAACTGTTCCTCCCAAAGCACCCACCACCTCTCTCCTGGGTTCGATAATTCGCTGCAGTGGCCACAAAGAACTCACAGATTATGAGGTCTATTAGGGAAGCACCAGGCTACAATTCAAGTTCAAGAAAAATGCTCAGTCTCTCTCCCAGCCCACCGTCCCTCGGCCAACAGTCTCTCACAATCTCTTTCCCAGCAGCACTGGTCCCTTGGTGTCTCACTCAGCAATGTGTGTCTCTTGCGTCTCTTTCCCAGCAACGCGTGTCTCTTTCAGGGGCGCGTGTCTCTTTCAGCAGCACGTCTTCCTCAACCAGCAGTCAGAGAGAGTTCTGCCTCCAGGAGGCCTCCTTTTGAGCCCGGAAGGGTGGTCAAACTAGCCAATCACAGCATCAGAACTCTAAGCACATGAGAGAGAGTGGGCACCTCCCAGAACATTGTTTTTGTGCCACACCCAACAGAAATATTCCAGGTGGACAACTTCAGCAATCAGGAGCTCCTCAGTTGCTCATAGAAAATCCCACCTTGGGGTTTACAAAGACTTATGGGTAGAGAAGCCACACTAAGTAATTTACTACACCGCAGGTAGGCTACTGAAACTTAAATAAGGTAGTGCCACCAGTGTCTTCAGCTGTTCCAGACATGGTATCAATGGTACAGAAAATACAACAGGCTTAAGGAGACTGGTAGTGATTGATCTTGTAAATGGCTTTTTCTCCATAACAATCTCAGTCAGTCACAGTTTGCTTTCACATGGGAAAGCTCTCAGTACACCTTCAGTGTCCTGAAACGGGGTCATTTGAATTCACCAGCTTACTGTCATGGCTTGGTTAGAAGAGACTTGGACTTGGTGCATATTTCAAGTACTGTGATACATTACATTAATGATATTTTGTTAATATCAAACACAGAAGAACAGCCTAGGGCAGTTTTGAAAATGGTGGTGGCCCACATGACCTATTGTTGTTGTTGTTGTTGTGTGCCATCGAGTCGGACCCAACTCATAGCGGCCCCTCCTCGGGTTTCCAAGGCAGTATCACTATGGAAGTAGATTGCCCCATCTTCCTTCTGAGGAGTGGCTGGTGGGTTTGAATCACCAGCCTTCTGGTTAGCAGTCAAGAGGCTGGTTAATAAATCCACCAAAAGTCCAGGGCCCTGAGAAGGGAAACTGCTCAAATGGTGAAATTCTTGGGAATAATTTGGGCAGGAGCCACCCATGACATTCCACAGTCAACCAAGAATAAGTTGCTGTCACTACCTACCCTGAAGACTAAGCAAGAAGCCCAAGGTTTAATTGGTCTATTTGGACTTTGGAGAACACATATTCCACACCTGGGACTATTACTGGGACCCATCCATAAAGCCACTAGAAAGAAAACTGCACTTGAATGGGGACCCAGGCAACAGCAGGCTATGTTTGAAATGTAGAAAGCAGTTTCACTTTCCTTGCCTTAGGCCCTTATGATCCACATTCAGACATGATTTTGGAGGTGTCTGCTACATGCACTTACGCTGACTGGAGCTTATGGCAAAAACCTGAGAGTGCCGCCTTACGACGACCACTGGGATTCTGGACTAGAAGTTTCCAGATGCTGCAGCATGATACACACCATTTGAAAGATAATTACTTGCTGTTATTGGGCATTGATTGAGACTGCCTCAATGACAGATGGACATAAAATCATCACAAGACCTGAAATACCTGTAATTTCTTGGATGATGCCAGAGAAACATTCTAATAAGGAAGGCAGTGCCCCAAATGATTCCATAATAAAATATAAATGTTCCATACAAGAACAAGTGACAGGAGGAATGAAAGGAGGCACACACTGTATCCATGAGCCGATAGCCTCCTTTCCCATGGGTCCTACTGTGAACTGCCTGAGAAGCTCCGAGAACCCATTGCCACATGGACAGTGCCTTATAAACAACTTTCTGTGGATCAGTAGAAGGCCACTTGGTTCACAGATGGCAGCTCCAGGATACATGGACAACAATTGATATGTGAAGCTGCAGCATTTAGACCAGCAGACGGAAAGACCCTGATTGAAGAAGGTAAGAACAATTCAGTTCAATGCACTGAACTGCATGCTGTCTTCCTAGCTGTTATGGAAGAATTGGGCAATAGTGAGAGGCCATTGACTCATGGGCAGTGGCCAATGGCCTGGCTATATGGTCAGGCAAATGTGCAATGGACAATTGGACTATTAAGGGGACATCTGTGGGTCATGGACCTATAGAAAGCAACCTGAGAATTCAGAGGATGCATTAGAGTAGGTCATGTCACTGCCCATCAGAAGAATCCCCTTCCTGGATCAGAAGGTGATTGGAATCAGCAAGTGGACATACTGTGTTGCATACCATTCTCAAAATAACGGTTTGATAAAGAATTGGAGTGGGCAATTGAAAGAAATGTTTGTTATCTAAAATGGGGGGAGATAAAGGCCTGAAGGGCTGGTTCAAATGCCTTCATGAATTTTTTGGGGGATCTGAGGTAGTGGAGGTGAGGGAGAATGCTGGTGCCACTGTACAATTCTTCCCCCACATCATCTGACATTGCTTTCCAACCTACCCACAGACTTGGGACTTGCCAGCCTGCCAGCCTCTCAGCCTCCACCACCACCTCATGAGCTGTTCCCTTGGGAGTTTGTGAGCTTTGTGAGACATTACAGTGAACTACAGAACCCTGAAACAGGAGGGAGATTATTGAGGGGAGGAGGAGGAGTTCTTAGATTATTTGCTCAGCATACATATTGAATAAGTATAATGAAAGGATATAACTTTAATGTACACCTTTCCTGATTTTAAACCACGCATTATCCCCTCATTCTGTTTTAATGACCACCTCTGGGTCTATGTATAGGTTCCTCAAGAGCAGTTAAGTGATCTGGAATTCCCATTTTTCACACTGTTATCCATAATCTGATCCACACAGTCAAATGCCTTTGCATAGTCAATAAAACACAAGTAAATATCTTTCTGGTGTTCTCTGCTTTCAGCCAAGATCCATGTGACATCAGTAAAGGTAACTCTTGTTCAATAATTTCAACATTCTGTTTGATCACCTTACTTAGGAAGGGGCACAAATACTCTTCCAGTCAATTGGCCCTGTAGTAGTCTTCAGAATTTCTTGGCTTAGATGAGTGAGGGCTTCCAGTGTTCAATTCCCTTGTTGAAGATTTCAATTGGTATTCCATCAATTCCTGAAGCCCTTATTCCCACCAACGCTTTCAGTGCAGCTTGGCTTCTTCCTTCAATACCATTGATTTTTGATCATATGGTACTTCTTGAAATGGTTGACCATCAACCAATTATTTTTGATACAGTGATTCTGTGCATCATTTCCATTTTCTTCTGATGATTCCAGCATTGTTCAATATTTTGCCCATAGAGTCCTTCATATTGCAACTGGAGGCTTGAACTTTTTCTTCAGTTCTTTCAGCTTGAGAATTGCTGAGTATGTTCTTCCCTTTTGGCATTCTACATCTGGGTCTTGGCACATTTTGTTATAATATTTTATAGTTTATTATTTTATTTACCAGCATTTCTCTCTCATTTTTCAAATAAGGGACCCAGCATTTTCATTTTGCACTGGGGCCATACATTTTGTAGCAGGCCCTTGTCAACATCAAACAGACATTCAAAGGATGATGCCACATAATTACTGCATTGAAGATATCCACCCCAATGCTCCACCTCCCCTATATACCTATATTTGAAAGGCTGGTGAGTTTGTTATTAAAATCCATGCCTATCTACATTCCCTTTCTGTACTTCAATTAGTTCTGAAATCTTTATATGAAATCAGGATTAGAATACTTGATATAACACTACATGAAAAATCCCAAAGGAAGATGAAGTTTGTATAGTCGAATCTGTGGGAAGGGCCTGCCATGTTTTTGAGAGTCTTGCAAATTTTCTGTCTTTGACCAGGTTCAGTCTTACCACCTTTCTATTGCTTGTTTCAGTGGAAAATACTTGAGCTTTCCTTCTCTGACAAATTTCTGCCTTTCGCGGGTTTTGCTATATTTTTCAATGAGGAAACATCAAAACACTAGGTACTCATTTACATCCTGTCCATTCCAACTGACAGCGACCCTACAGTTCAGAATAGAACTGCCCCATAGGGTTTCCAAGGCTGTAAATCTTTGTTAAAGCAATATGCCACATCTTTAGCCTGTGGAAAGGCTGGTGGGTCCGGACCTCTCTAATCTTTTGGTTAGCAGCCAAGTGCTTTAAGCACTGCGCCACCAGAGTTCCTTTTAAACAATAGGTAATTACAGTCCTAATCTTTGCTTTCTTTAGAGAATCTTGCGTTGTGTAGATCAACCAAAACGAGTTCCATTTTGTTTCCAAAGCTTTTAACGAAAAAACCCAATTCACTGTAGTCGAGTTGGTTCCGACTTATAGCGACCCCTCCTTGGGTTTCCGAGGCGGTATCTTCACGCAAGTAGATTGCCTATTTCATCCGAAGACGGAAGAGCAGTGGTGGTGGTGGTAGTGGGGCAATTTATTAAGGTTGGAATTTAAAAACAAAAGCCTCTCTTCCTTAGAAAGAGGAGTTACTTAGTAAACCAGTCAAAAAGGCCCCGCTGGGATTCGAACCCAGGATCTCCTGTTTACTAGACAGGCGCTTTAACCAACTAAGCCACGGAGCCCACGACCGACGTGTCTTTTGGCTGCCCTCTATTAGAGAAAGCATTTGTCCTGCTTATATATTTCAGAACAGAACCGGAGACCAGAACCGTACGTTCATACCTTTTTAATAGGGGGAAAAAAAAAAAACCCACAACGGCTCTTCTTGGACTTTCATTCATTTGGCTCTTGATTGGCCTCAGAGCCACCCAGGCAGTCTTCAATAATTTTGACCCAAGCACTGATTCATCAGTCCTCTTTTTTTCTTGCTCTGCATAACCTCATTGTAATTGGCCTGGAGACTCCATACCCTCCCCCCCCCCCCCCAAAAAAAAAAAAAAAAAAAAAAAAAAAAAAAATTCAATGCAGTGCAGTCAGATCCTACTCATAGCGACCCCTCCTTGGGTTTCCGAGTCAGTATCTCTACTGAAGTAGATTGCTTAATCTTTCCGAGGAGTGGCTGGTGGATTTGAACCGCCAGCCTTCTGATAAGCAGTCAAATGCCTCAGGCACTACGCCACTAGTGTTCCTGCTGCATAAAAAATGCACGCGGAGAGCAAAATCCAACCAAGACAAAGCGGAAGAAACTGCGCAGACTCTCTCAGAGAACATTGGAAGACTAGCCATGGTAATCGATATTCTCTAATGGACCGTTTTTCCAAGGGAAACTCACTGCGGTGGAGTCGATCCGACTCCTAGCGACCCCTCCTTGTGTTTCCGAGGAGGTATCTCTACGGAAGTAGATTGCAGGGAAAAGAGATTAGCAAAACCTAAAGGCCTCAAACTCTCCACCTTGTCCACATGTGCCTGCTGGGCACCAGGCTCCCCAGCCCTTCACCCGGAAGACTGGGTTAGTTGCTTCTTCCGAAGAGGCCCAGAGTGCGGTACCTGGTGTTTCCCACATCCTTACACAGAGATCTCTGCACCTCCACCGCTCCTGGCTGCTAGAATCGCAATTCCAAAGATGAAGGACCGAGACCCTCCCATCGAATATTGACACTGTTTTCAGCAGAATGTTCTTCGGGATGAGAACAGGAGGGAGATGCTCTATGGGTGTGGGCATGATCTGAGAGGCGAATGAACATTTTTGTCACATCTTCGTACAAGTGAGCAGGTCCCTAAACCTCATCCACCACCGAGGCTCAGAATAGACGCATTTTGTCTTTAGCCAAATTTGGGCATGTCAGTCAATCTAGACATGAGCTTCTCTATTTATTCATATATTGAGGAGCTCTGGTGGTGCGATGGGTAAGGTAGTTGGTTGCTGACCAGAGGTTAGTGGTTCAAACTCACCAGCTACTCTCTCGGAGTTCTGCCTGGGAAATCTTATGGGGGTGCAGTGGGTGTGTACATACATGTTTTTGGTAAACCTGAATCATTTTGAAGTTTTATGCGAACTTCTTTTACTTTTGCAAGGCCTGTATCTTCCTAAAGACAGAAAAAAAACATGCCAACTCTTGGGTTCCTTTTCAGCACAGACCACTTTCCCTTCCAGGCCAGTAAGACACGACAGAAGCTCAGGTGGAGCTGGGATGTCACTAAAAATACATTAATATCATTAAACTACACTTAAATATATTAAATAAATATTAAAATATAGTAACAAAGTGTTATGGAGAAAAAAATTGACCTCCTAACACAGGAAGAAAAAAGTACATAAATATTGTGGAAAAAGTCAAACCTGGGGAATAGTCTGCAACGATAATGCAACGCACTGCTGTGGAGTCGGGTCAGACTCATAGCGACCCCTCCTTGGGCTTTCGAGGCTGTGTGACTAGGGAAGTATGTTGCCTACCCTTCCTTCCTCAGAGTGGCTGGTGGGCTTGAACTGCCCGCCTTCTGGGTTAGCAGTCAAATGCCTTAGGCACTATGCTACCAGAGTTCCGGGAACAAGTTTGGTAACTATAAAATATGGATTTCTAGGTCCATCCGCTAAATAAGTAGGAAGACAGGAATCTTTATCATTTCAAATCTTCCCCAGATTGATTCTGATGGTCAGCCAGATTCCGAAACTACTGGTCTAAAAGTTGAGTGGAAGGAAATGCGTGAGATAAACTACTGGGAAAACGACACCGGGAAGAGGCGGTTGGGAAGGAGAGAGGCTGGCTGACTGGTTTCTGAGGTCTGGAGGAAGAAGGGTAGGCAACAAGGAGAGGAGGTGGCTGCAGTGGAGGAGGAGAGAAGGAAAGAGGCTTGATTGAGCCTGTGATTTTGAAAACGTAGAATTTGGACGTAGGGTGAACGCGTTTGTTCTACAGGAAAAAAAAAAAAAAAAGCTGGCAAGTTTTCCCCAAGACTTTCGTGAGTTTGAAAGCATTTTCCTTATCATTCCATCACTATGAGCGTTTTGAAGCGTACTGGTGTGAGTTAGACTTTTTCTTCATAAAGCAGCCATTTGTTTTGGTGGTTCCAAAAGAGCCGCAGGAAAACCTGATTGCCCCGACCCCAGTACGATTGTGGTAAGAACAGTGCCGGGTGTAAAAGCAGGATCGGCCGGAAGCTCTGGGTTTGAGCATCTCCAGTATTGGTGGGCTCTCTGGTGGCATAGTACCTAAGGCATTTGACTTCTAAACAGAACAGAACGCTGCCGGTTCAAACCCACCAGCTATCCCAAGGAAGGAAAACTGGGCAACCTACTTCCATACAGATTTACCGCCTCAGAAACCCAAAGGGGGTCGCTATGAGTCGGAATTGACTCGATGGCAGTGAGTTTGGTTTGGTTTAGGAGTACTGGTGGAAGCACTAGAAATGTAAAACCTTGTGGTTGGAATGCAAAGTAAAGGATGAGAAAGATTAGAGAGTGGAACAACTGTATTATTTATGTTTCTGCATAACACACTGGTGCAAAATTTAGTAGTGTAAAACAACCACCATTCTATTTGTTTAAATTTCTAAGGATAATAAATTTGTGCAGGGTCCAATAAGTTGATTCTCTTCTTTCATGAAGCGTCAGATGGGACCAATTTCGACAGGGCTAGCAGGGCAGACCCCAGCCCCCTTTTAACCTTTAGTATGGTGAAAACATACACAACAAGGCATTCACCAACAAACATAACAACTTCCACATTTACAGCTCAGGGACATAATTACATTTTTCATGTTGTGCCACCATCATTGCTATCCTTTTCCAAAATATTCCACCACCTAGCAGCGTAAACTCAATGTGCCCCAAACAAAAGCTTCCCCTTTCTCACTCCCTCCTACCTCTGGTAACCACTAATAATCTTTGATATATATATTGGAAACCCTTTTTGAAAACATAAAGGACATTTCAGCCTATTGATGCAAGTGATCAGGAACTGTTTATAAAACATATCAAGCATTTAGATCTTCTGTGCGAGTGAATCAAGACACTTTGTAAAACACAAAATGCATTAAGGTCCCCTGCAGGAAGAGAGCATTTCAAATCCTTGTGGAGTCAAGAACACCAGTTGAACATCCCAAACCCACCTTTGTCAGTGGAAGCTACATGGGGAACAGAAAGGAGGTGTTTCTAACAGCATCCTGGAAAGGTGTCTGGGGAATCTAAACATCTACCCCTTCTTGCAGTCACCAGGTGGCATCTCTCTTTTTCCTGCCAGCACAATGCCAGAGGTAGCCAGCTAACACAAAATGTTTACATAAGATTCAGAGTCACACATTACCCTACATGTCTGATTTCAATTGAAAATCTCTGGTCATGCTAAGAACCAGGAAGATCTCAACTTGTATGAAAAAAGACAATCCATAGATACCTACTGCCTTCTCACAAGAAGAATGAGATGGTAGAATTATTTGACAAATAGCATAGTGCCTAAGGCACTTGACTGCTAACCAGAAGGCTGGCAGTTCAAACCCACCAGCTACTCCTCGGAAAGAAGATGGGGCAATCTATTTCCATAGTGATACTGCCTTGGAAACCTAAGGAGGGGTTGCTATGAGTTGGGTCCAACTGGACAGCACATAACAACAACAACATATATATTTAAAAAGCCA